>NC_137442.1:36724167-36879167 GCF_964374335.1 Astatotilapia calliptera | reverse complement strand
CCGAAGAGGCCGTGGCGGCGGCGCGAGACGAGGCCTCCGCGTTCATGGCCTACTTCCCGGACTCGGTGATCGCCATGACCAACCTGGAAGTGGGCAGGCGCAGGCCCGCCATCGACGGATGGAAGCCCATGGGCCGTGTCGAGTTCCGAGCCTACCTGGGGCTGCTCGTGCTCCCCGGCGTGTACAGGTCCCGGGGAGAGGCCTGCGAGAGCCTGTGGGACGCCGAGAGCGGCAGGTCCATGTTCAGAGCCACGATGCCGCTCAAGACCTTTCGAGCCTACTCGAGCGCGCTGGGAGACCAGAAGGGCCGGGCGAGGCGAGGGCGAGGGCGGCGGCGAGGGCGATAGCTGCTACGACAAACTGGCCCCCATCAGAGCCGTGTGGGACGAGTGGTGCGCGAGGTTGCCCGCCATGTACCGCCCGGGACCGGAGGTCACCGTCGACGAGAGACTGGTGCCGTTCAGAGGTATGTACTACGTGGTGTGTGTGTGTGTGTGACTGGGGGAAGAGAGGAGGAATAGGAGCGGGAATGGCGAAAACGGGCTAGCTCGCTCTGTTGTATACTCGTGTTGGGTTCCGCGTTTGTGCTGCTTTCGCATGACTCTTTATGTCTATGAAGCTATGAAGCTATGAAGTCTATGACTCTTTATGTCTTTGTATCTATGAAGCGCCTTGAGGCGACTTTTGTTGTGATTTGGCGCTATATAAATAAAATTGAATTGAATTGAATTGAATGTCTTCCACGCTTGCAAGCAAGCAAGCGCGTTCTCTATCAAACTCACGTCTCTTCTCCTTGCGTTTCTGCCCCAATCTCCCCCCACACTTTCCCACATCTCTCTCTCTCTCTCTCTCCATCCATCAGGACGGTGTCCGTTCAGACAGTACATGCCCAGCAAGCCGGCCAGGTACGGGATCAAGATATGGGTGGCGTGCGACGCGCGTTCCAGCTACGCGTGGAAGATGCAAGTCTACACCGGCAAGCCCGACAAGCGCGGCCCTCCCGAAAAGCACCTGGCCACTCGAGTGGTCGTGGACCTCACCGAGGGACTGACTCCGGGACGCAACGTCACGTGTGACAACTTTTTCACCTCGCGCGAGCTCGCCGACAGGCTCTATCGCGAGAGAGGCCACACCGTGCTGGGCACTCTGCGGTCGAACAGACCCGAGATCCCCAGAGAGCTGCGCTGCGTCAAGGGCAGGGCCGTGGGCTCCGTCGAATCCGTGGTACTCGGCGGCTCCGCGGGACGAGGGGGAGGAAGAGGAGGACGACGAGAAGGAGGAGGAGGAGGAAGAGGACGAGAAGGAGGAGGAGGAGGAGGGCCCGACACGATCATCCTCTCCTACGTGGCCAAGAAGAACAAGAACGTGCTGCTCCTCACCACAGCTCCTCGTTACCACCATCGCTCCGGCCCCGAGCCCCGGCCTAGCCGCCGCATCAGCAACAGCAGCGGCAGCAACAGAAGCGGCGCGAAACCGCCCTTGGTGCTGCATTACAACCGCACCAAGGGAGGAGTGGACAACCTGGACAAGGTCGTGAGCACGTACAGCTGCAGGAGAAAGACCCGCAGGTGGCCCGTGGCCCTTTTCCACAACATGGTCGACGTGGCGGCCTACAACGCGTTCGTCCTGTGGAGGGAAATTCACCCCGACTGGATGCCGGGCAAGCTCAACAGACGACGGCTCTTCCTCGAGCGACTGGGCAAAGCGCTCGCGCGCCCCATGCTCGAAGCCAGGGCGGCTTTAGCGCGAGGACCGGGAGGAGGAGGAGGAGGAGGACCAGGAGGAGGAGGAGGAGGAGGAGGAGGAGGAAGAGGAAGAGGAGGCAGAGTCGCGGCCCGAGGCGCTACCGCCGAGGCAGCCTCTAACAACGCTACGCCACGCGACTCCTCTCCGGTCAATAGGCGAAGGTGTCGCGTGTGTCCCAGGAGCAAAGACGTCAAGACCAAGATCCTGTGCCGCGAGTGCCGAGTGCACGTGTGTACAAACTGCGCCGTCACGTACTGTCCCAACTGCGCCGCTTCTTCTTCTTCCCGCACCGCCGCTCCCCGGACGCCACCGACGCCGTGATAACACAAGCGCCCCAACGGTGGTCCCCTAGCGACCCCCCCCACCCCACCCCACCCTATCATCATCATCCTGATCATCATCATCATCCTCATCATCATCATCATCATAACACAATATATGCCCCCCGGGGGGGGGGTCCTAGTGACCCCAAACCTATCATCATCATCATCATCATCATCATCATCATCATCATCATCACATATGCCCCCCCCCCCCCCAGGGGGGTCCTAGTGACCCCAAACCTATCATCATCATCATCACCATCACCATCATCATCACATATGCCCCGAGGGGGTCCTAGCGACCCCCACCCTAATCATCATAAAACACACATATCCCCCCCCCCCCCCCCCCCAGGGGGTTACCAAGACCCCCCATCACCACCACCACCACCACCACCATCATCATCATCATCATCATCACACACACACACACACACACACACACACACACATCATCATCACACACACACACACACACACACACACACACACACACACACACACACACACACACACCTCGGGGGGTCACCACGACCCACTCCCCGAGAACAGGTGGGCGCACAACGGTTAAGTGGCAGAACAGATGAACAAACAGTTAATCGCTTACTTGAGATGAAATCTGCTCAGCTACTTTGAAAACAGCTTCTAACTGGTTCCTCCTTTAACAGGATGACTGCTCAGGGGTAAGGCCATCATGCAGTCCAGCAACCTTTATGGTTCTGCTTTGATTCACCAGGAACCAGGGACGTGCAGGGGGGGGGGGCTGGAGGGGCTTGAGCACCCGCCCCTTTCCTGATGGGTGCCCAAAGTGCCCTTTTGTTGAGGCAACTTTAAAAAAAAAATATATATATATATTTTTTATGTGTGTGGGCGTGCGGAGTCCTGTCTGTGCCCCTCAACAATAATATATACTATTAATCACAGTTTTGCTAAATAAAAGGATCTGGCTTGCATCAGTCACATGATTACATTTAACCAATGATCGCCCTTGATGGCAGAATGCGCTGGTTACGAGCCGGGTACGAGCTCACAAAGAGCACGCGCATTTTTTGTAGTCCGGAGCTGTAAGAGAAACACAAGTTAACTCAGAGACACAGACTGATGCGACAAAACCAGTAAGTAGGTGTACAGCGCACACTGTAGTGTATAGCACCAAGGAGTATTAGCTTATTACGTACACGTTGGTAAGCTGTCTTGTGGCCAGAGATGGGCAGTAACGCGTTACTTGTAACGCGTTACTGTAATCTGATTACTTTTTTCAAGTAACGAGTAAAGTAAGGGATTACTATTGCAAAATCGGTAATTAGATTACCGTTACTTTCCCGTAGGAACGCTGCGTTACTGCGTTACTAAAACCGTGATTTTTTTTGCGAGAATGTCTCATGACAGTGACGTAAGCAAGTGCGACGTTGGTGACAGCAGCTGTGTGCAGATCAACAATGGATAATATATCGAGTGCGGGAGAGAGTATGAGCGTGCAGCGTTTAAAGTGTGGAAGTACTGACCTTACTTTGAGTTTGATTCCATAAAAAGTGACAAAAACATTAGCGTCCATCGTGCGTGGGAAGAAAACTTCTTTTTACAGCGAAAAAAACCCCTAAACTTCCGAGCAAGCACCCGAGTAGCTACGACGTGATGGGAAACTCACAGAGACACTCGCGCGGATTCTTCCACTGACCGCAGCACACCTACACCAGGGTAACCCTCCGCCTACCCCACTCCTGCTTTACAGGTGAAAATAGAGCAAAAGGACCGCTGAGTCTTTGACTTTATTTATGTTCTGCTGTGTTTTACTTGCATCTGTTTGAAAGAGTGAGTGAAAACACAAAAAATATTTTATTTTATGTGCTGGAATGTGTAGAAAATAGGTTTAAATGTTAAACTAATTTATTCAAGTCAGAGAATGTTGCATATAATTAAATGTTTTGCTTGATGCTTAAAGTTAAAAGATTAAAACTGATAAAACAAGTTTTAAAAAGAGACTTTTCCATTTGATTACATTTTGTATGATGGATTATGTAGAAAAAGTAGAATTGGGCTGAAAGGTCTATCGCTTTATCACCTCTTCAGGTTGTAAATCGTGTTTTTAAAAAGTAACTAAGTAACTAAGTAACTAAGTAATTAATTACTTTTGAAAATAAGTAATCAGTAAAGTAACGGGGTTACTTTTTTGGGGGAGTAATCAGTAATTAGTTACTGATTACTTTTTTCAAGTAACTTGACCAACACTGCTTGTGGCAACTGACGAACTGAAACAAACGAGCGTGCTGTGCGTGCAACAGCGTGACAAACATTACCTGTCCTTTTATTAACTGCACAAGTAGTGCTGGTCACAGCTGCTGGCTACCTGTGTAAGGCTGTCATGGGTCTGTAGCTCTGTCACCGTTTTAGGGAACATATTTAGTTTTAAAGTATTTAGAACATATTTAGTTTTAAAGGACGTTTCCGGGCTTTTTCTGCCTTTCTGGAGGGATTATATTTCACTAAAAAACGATCTAATATGCATGCAATTATGCATTATTATAATTATAATATATTAAAAAACACACGCTGTATTTTAAAGAACATACATTAAGAAGCAGATTATATTAGATTTATATTTTAAATAAGACAAAATTTTGATTTTACAGCAGTAAAATTATTGTGTCTCTACAGTTTAAAAATGTAATAAGCTTTGCCCCTGCACAGAGTGGATAGTGAAACAAATGGAATCATCATAAATACATTATTTCATACAGTGGGGCAAAAAAGTATTTAGTCAGCCACCGATTGTGCAAGTTCCCCCACTTAAAATGATGACAGAGGTCAGTAATTTGCACCAGAGGTACACGTCAACTGTGAGAGACAGAATGTGAAAAACAAATCCATGAATACACATGGTAGGATTTGTAAAGAATTTATTCGTAAATTAGGGTGGAAAATAAGTATTTGGTCACCTCAAACAAGGAAAATTTCTGGCTCTCACAGACCTGTAACGTCTTCTGTAAGAAGCTTTTCTGTCCCCCACTCGTTACCTGTATGAATGGCACCTGTTTGAACTCATCATCTGTATAAAAGACACCTGTCCACAGCCTCAAACAGTCAGACTCCAAACTCCGCCATGGCCAAGACCAAAGAGCTTTCGAAGGACACCAGGAAAAGTATTGTAGACCTGCACCAGACTGGGAAGAGTGAATCTACAATAGGCAAGCAGCTTGGTGTGAAGAAATCAACTGTGGGAGCAATCATCAGAAAATGGAAGACATACAAGACCACTGATAATCTCCCTCGATCTGGGGCTCCACGCAAGATCTCATCCCGTGGGGTCAAAATGATCATGAGAACGGTGAGCAAAGATCCCAGAACCACACGGGGGGACCTGGTGAATGACCTGCAGAGAGCTGGGACCAAAGTAACAAAGGTCACCATCAGTAACACACTACAACGGCAGGGAATCAAATCCCGCAGTGCCAGACGTGTTCCGCTGCTGAAGCCAGTGCATGTCCAGGCCCGTCTGAAGTTTGCCAGAGAGCACATGGATGATACAGCAGAGGATTGGGAGAATGTCATGTGGTCAGATGAAACCAAAGTAGAACTTTTTGGTATAAACTCAACTCGTCGTGTTTGGAGGAAGAAGAATACTGAGTTGCATCCCAAGAACACCATACCTACTGTGAAGCATGGGGGTGGAAACATCATGCTATGGGGCTGTTTTTCTGCCAAGGGGACAGGACGACTGATCCGTGTTAAGGACAGAATGAATGGGGCCATGTATCGTGAGATTTTGAGCCAAAACCTCCTTCCATCAGTGAGAACTTTGAAGATGAAACGAGGCTGGGTCTTCCAACATGACAATGATCCAAAACACACCGCCTGGGCAACAAAGGAGTGGCTCCGTAAGAAGCATTTGAAAGTCGTGGAGTGGCCTAGCCAGTCTCCAGACCTCAACCCCATAGAAAATCTGTGGCGGGAGTTGAAAGTCCGTGTTGCTCGGCGACAGCCCCAAAACATCACTGCTCTCGAGAAGATCTGCATGGAGGAATGGGCCAAAATACCAGCTACTGTGTGTGCAAACCTGGTAAAGACCTATAGTAAACGTTTGACCTCTGTTATTGCCAACAAAGGTTATGTTACAAAGTATTGAGTTGTATTTTTGTTATTGACCAAATACTTATTTTCCACCCTGATTTACGAATAAATTCTTTACAAATCCTACCATGTGAATTCATGGATTTTTTTTTCACATTCTGTCTCTCACAGTTGAAGTGTACCTCTGGTGCAAATTACTGACCTCTGTCATCATTTTAGGTGGGGGAACTTGCACAATCGGTGGCTGACTAAATACTTTTTTGCCCCACTGTATTTATTACTTCCCCCTCCTCATTGCTTTATTATTGTAGCTCTAGTAATAAATAATAATGTAAGGATTCTGGATCAGCACCATGATGCCCATAGTATATACAGTATTCTGAAGAAGGTCTAAAATGTCACTGTTTGTGCGTGCATGTGTGTGTTTTATGTATATGGATTTTTAAAAAAAAATATTACTCATGATATAATATTGTGCAGACATGGCTGGTAAGGACATGAGGAGGAAACAGTAGGAGCTGTGTGAGGCTACTAAAGGCAGTGCTATAACATTTTTCTGTCATCATTTTATTATAGATTAAGTGCAGGAGTTGTTAGGTGTGGATAATTAAATTATAGTTTATTGCAATAACAAGTTGTGCCTTGTTCTCACATAGACAGCAAGTGGAGAGTGATATATGAAATGATGGGATGGAAGGAAGAAGAGAAGCAAAGAGTGATTCACAGGCAGAGCCGAGTTTATTTCTCACAGTTTGTTGTTGCCTTATGGTTCCAAGCGCTGTCACCAATCTTTGCATTTTGTTATTATCTCATAAAACTTGTTTAATCAGCTCCCGCCTCTCCTGTGGACTTTTTACAGTCTACAGTCTCAGATCAACACAGCCCTGCCCTCCAGCACTATCAGCAGCAGGAGCAGCAGCAACCCCTCAACAGCAACATTGTACCCATCAGGTAAAACATAGGCTACGTTTGCTTTGCCTTGTTGCCACCTCACAACAGTGATATAGTATGATGCGATGCCATATTAGATTCTTGATGAATGCGTGTTGTTGTTATTCAGCCTGGTTCAATGTGGCCCTTTTTAACTTTGAGCACCCGCCCCTTTAAACGTCTCTGAACGGCCCTGCCAGGAACTATTAGGGAAACCTTCCAGCGCATCCTGTGAAAGACACAGGGATAAACACAAACATTTATTAACATGTTCCACAGTCTTCCAGTTTGATTTTCTCATCCTGTGGACAACAACGTACATAAATGCAGGTTTACTGTTAACTTTTGTAAGGTTTATTTACTGAACATATCCAGCTGCAGCTCCACTGTGATCCTGAACTGGATAAGCACTTAAGAAAATGTGTCAATAAATGGACATACATCAACTTACTATATTTATCCAAACAGACGGGACCAATAATGCTTCACTGAGTTAGAGACTTTAATGTCTCTTCTATGTAAGAATGTCTCGTGCTGATATACCTGCAAACTTGACAACAAAGGTTTTTCAGACTGCATGTAGCTGTCCTCTATGTCAGCTCACACATTTACATTTATGTCACACTTATTTCTGCTTTCCCATTTTATAATTATTACTTACATTTTGATTAGATACCTTGAGTTTGTAAATGATCAGATTACATAATTGGAATACAATGTATCCAATTCAGGGTCGCGGGAGGATGAAGCCTATCCCAGCTGATACAGGACAAAGACAGGACAGGCTGCCAGTTTATTGCAGGGCTAACACAATACGTGTAACAGAAAATCCACTTAAAACCCTCTACTGCATGACTTTTAAATTTTTTGGGAAAAAAATATTTCTCCCTATTTTGGGGGAGCTTTAGGGTCCCTAATAATATATCAATCATAAAATTTGACACCCTGCCCCCCCCCCCCCCCCCAAACAGATATTGGTTTGTTGCTTCAAGGCAACACTGTGCGACAAGGGTAGTAAAATGCCAAGTTATTCTATAATAAGTTGTATTAGTACAACAAGGATGAACAAATAAATAAACAACAAATAAACAATGCAAACATTTCACAGAACAATAAAACACCAAAATACATCCAACATTTGACCCTAACCCCATGCGCGCACACACACACACACACACACACGTTGTGTTTCCATCACTTTTGGAGACATTACATTAACTTACATTAATTTCCTGTAGACTTATCCTGACTCTACCCATCACAAGTCCCTGCCTGAACCTTACCCTAACCCTGACTCAAGCCTTCACCCTAAAATTAAATGATTTACCTTGCAATTTGTCCCCATAAAGTAGGCGAGACCTCACAATGGGAGTGTTTAAACAAATTTGTGTCCCCACAACAATAAGTAATACACGTATACACACACACACACAGCAAAATTGGTATGGCACGGATCTGGCCCACACAATGTGCTTACACATGGCCCACATACCGCAAAGAATGACGGCCCTTTGGTGGCCCAGACCTGGTTTGCCAGAGGTGGCCCACACATGGGCCAGCACAAGGCCAGTTTCAGACACACTGCTGGCCCTGTGCTGGCCCAGAACGGTTTCAGCTCTGGCCCCAGGTGTCAGCCTAATGTGTACCTTAATCAAGCCATGCAATAACAACATGTGCCAGAACATGCAAAACAGTGCAAAAGTAACATGCCGAAACTCTGTTCAGACAGTGAATGGACTGATTTTTATATAGCGCTTTTCTACTCTCCCAGATTGCTCAAACTGCTCTATACAACATGCCACATTCACCCACTTTTGCTTAACTGAGTGCTTCCTAACTACATTCATACACATTCACACTCTTGACATGCAGACTGGAGGAGCAAGGGACCGAACCACTAACCTTCCTATCAGTTTGTAACCTGCTCTACCACCTGAGATATGGCATGCCATCGCATAAACAGTGGCGTCATTGCCAGACCTGGCACACATCTGGTTGGCATACACCAGTCAGTCAGAAGTGCCAGCTTGATGCCAGATCTGGGCCAGACCTGTTTTCTGTAGGCCTGGGCCACATAAACCAAGCCACAATCAAGCCAGGTATGGCATGCCATCACATAGACAGTGCCATCTATGCCAGGCCTGATGACATATGTCTTATCATGCCAGAAGTCGGCCAGCAGTGCCGACTTGATACCAGATCCTGGCCAGACCTGCTTGCTATTGGGCACTAACACACACACAGACACAGTTACTTTACCAACTGACCCCTGACCCCTGAGCTCCTAAGTATCCCCCAAACCTCATTCAGGGATCGACTCCTCTACTTCAATGTCACTCCCTGAAAGCTCACTGTCCTCACTTTCTGAGGACAGAAAGTGCACATTCCCCTGGTTTCCTTCCATAAAAGGTATTTACATCCATGTCCTGTAATTATGAGTAGATTGTAAAGTAAAAAACATTGACTATGATCATATAAATGCACACAAACACATCTCTACACTCATATGCAAATGCATTATAATGCCTGAAAATTTTTGGGCTAACTGCGCAGTGTTGCCTTGAGGCAACGAATGAAAATTAACAGTTTTACTGTATAAATAAATTTACAAAAGTAGAACAAACAATCAAATATGCTTCTTAACATATTCATGCACATACAAGTATTTTTAATTTACATTTATTTCACTATAAACATGTAAAATAGTGATCTTTATCTTGCCTCCTAATGGAGATGTCCCTCATGTAGTGCAGCTTTCAGAAAGGGTCCTTCCCCACCAAAATGAAAGTCACACCACCTTCAACTCATCATTTTATTGGAAAGAGATGTGTCTGGTAGCATTATTTGAAAAAAAAAAATTTCAGTGTAAGGCATGAAAATGTGGTTTGTTGCCTCAGGGCAACGCTATGCTGTAGAGGGTTAAATGTTTGATATTTCTTATAATAATCATAATTATGATTATTATTTAAAGGTTTCTTTATAAATACATTTTGTTTTTTTTATAACCCCTAAAATATAAACCTGAGCTGTTTCAGATTGTGACCTCTGACCTCAGTGACCTGGCTGTGTCCTCACTGCAGCTCCCTCTTTGAAGTACGTCTGCTTCTTGTCTTCCCCCAGTGATGACCGCCTGCCCTTAATATCACGTACTGTACCTGAGGAACAAAAAAGGACAAACACTTGCCTTCATTTAAGAAGTACATTCATACAGAGGTAATCTATGGAAACACACTACTTCACCCTTTGGGAGAAATCAGTTCCTGTGAAACATTTCTGTAAATGAACATCATGTGGAGAATGAATGAAATGAGTTCTTCAGGTGACTCAGCAGTCCCACACTGACAAATGAAATCTAGTTAAACTATTAAGCATATTTGCTCTTCTGAAATCTGTGTTAAACAACAACAAACATAAATTAGTAACAAAAATACAGCTGAGTAGAGGCTTTACAAACCACCAGCAGCCATAATGCTAAATTTTAATCTTCAAATGTTTCTGAGCCGTCTTCAACCTGCTTTTAACACATTAAAGTCCCACAGTCAATGCAGCCTGACTCAATCCTAGATGTTCAGCACACAGAGAGACACAGAGGTACTGTTTAAAGTTTAGTGTTAACCTGAGTCACTGATCATTTGCAGTATTACAGAGTCTGGCAGTCTTTGCATGATGTCCACGTCACTGTACGTTTCTAGCTGACTCTCAGGTGTGACAGGTGTGCCAGCAGGAAAGAGTAATAATAACCTGCATCCTGAGGTTTGTCATGCAGGATTAAAGGAGCCAGGCTTTATTCACACAGCTAGGATTGTATTTTACACTGACCCTGGGTCAGTATAAGTATCATACAGTTTAAACGAAGCACTGAAACTTGCACATATTTATTACAGATGCACTGAAGCTAATCGAGATATTTGCTGTCAATCTGTGGCTGCGATTAAACACTTTACTGGAAACTTTATTAACTAGTAACTTCATCAGTCATGACAGAAGCTAATATTTCTGTGCTAACATCGTTTAAACAGTAACAGCTCTACTCCAATAGAAGCTAACGTTTACACCGTGACTTTAAGCTAGCACCATAAAGACGGTAAAACACGTAATAATATCTACAAATGCATCTTAAAGCTGTTATATTAGCACTCGGTGTAACATAACCACATTACCATTATTGACACTCGCTGACTTTTAATAGTCATTCTATAAATGCTGTCCGTTTAAATGGTCTTACCTGTACACACTGCATATCCACCGGATTCCAGCCAGAATGGATTCTGGAGTCTCCCACGCTCCTGTTAGTGATCCTCCATCTGGATGGATGAGAACAACCTTCTGAACAATCTAGCAGGAGATGGCCCATATCTATGGGACTGATTTGTGCTGATAACGCCCATTGTATGGACTGATAACAGCCGAAGCCAGTGAATAAAGTCACCCGGTCGCTAGCTGTGCCATTACCCAGCATACACCTCTCCCTCCATAAATGCAATAAATGATACAAAAGTAATAGCCTATAATTAATTTATCTGCTGTATCTGCTGTTTCTCAGGTAGTTGTTTACATTATATAATTTATTGTGTTCTGTATACGTCACTACAATGTGATTTTGGAAATATATAAATATACGGACAACAAGCTCTTCCGCGGCAATCTCTTGTCGTCAATAAGCAACGTTTAGGGAGCTCTATAGTATTCAATGAGAGGACCCTGCACGTCAATTCTCGACGCGAGGGGGGTACTCTGCGCATCGATAAGTGAAGCAGAGGGAGCCTGACCATGCGTCACACATTTGACAAGTTGGGAGTGAGAACGTGTTGCTTAAATCATGAGCTTTTTAAAAAAGAAAATGAAAACCTGTGTGGATTAAAAATAATGTAAATATAATATTTGTACTCAAAGATTATTTGAGGAGGAAAGACAAAACTAAGAAGTCTTCCTAACACACTGACTGTTTGTTTATTTTTTCTCTGACTGACCTTTTTTAATCTTCTCCCGCCGCCTCCATCACATGGTCACTAGGATATGTTTCCACCATGACATCCACCGTTGTCGTTCTGTTCGCTTTCTCCAGGTGGCTTTTTTTGATGGTCCTGAAATCACCTCCCGGTCCATTCTGCAGGTACCAGTGAAAGCGTTTCAGCTCCTTTTTTCGTAAATCATCCAGCATGCCCAGCAGCTGCTCCTTAACAGACGCCTCCATCTTTGACCTGTAAATCATGAGAGAAAATGAATCACGGTCTCAGCACACTTTTTATTTTACTTATTTAATATATTTCACAGCAGATTACATGTTTAATCTGGACATTTCTGGATGGATTATTCTGTGGTGAAAATAACATCACATACTGAATGGTAAAGAATCAGTAATGAATAATGAATAAAATACAGTAGGAGACAGCCTTGTGGAGAGCCGGTGTTAAGGCTGAGGAAAGATAAGGCCCCACTCTAACTCACTGAACACGGTCTGACAGGAAGTCTCTGATCCTGTGTCAGGTGGTAGAAGGAACAATTACAATCCGCAGAAAACTTAAAATCAGCTGAAGTGTATGAAAAAATGTAATATGAAGTCAAATAAAGAAAAAAAAAAGACTCCACAAAAAGATTAACACTCAAACTAGTTTTATCATGATTTTACTGGCACCAGTTTGACATCAGATTTTTAGATCTGCTCTGGAGTCAGGAACATGGTATCAAGAAGACATGTCATATAACAATATATATATATAATTATCTGATGATGGGGTAACTCTGGTCCTTGGAGATATTCTCAGGTTGCTGTTGATCCTAATGAGCTGTTTCTCCTCTATTAGAGCAGACAAACATGAGCATCAGCTGTACTTAAAATCACCAAGTGCTGCACACAGGCTGGAGATGATGCACTCGCTCTACAGCAGCACATGAGTTTCACATATATAATAATAATAATGGATTGGATTTATATAGTGCTTTTCAAGGCACCCAAAGCGCTTTACAATGCCACTATTCATTCACTCTCACATCCACACACTGGTGGAGGCAGCTACAGTTGTAGCCACAGCTGCCCTGGGGCAGACTGACAGAAGCGAGGCTGCCATATCGCGCCATCGGCCCCTCTGGCCAACACCAGTAGGCAAATAGGGTAAAGTGTCTTGCCCAAGGACACAACGACCAGGACAGAGAGCCCAGGGATCGAACCGGCGACCTTCCGGTTACAGATGCGATTCCCAAACCCCGATATATCAAAGTCCAAACGTCTTTCTGCTGGTTTTAGGTGGACCCTCACTAAACTATTCATCCTCCTCCATCCAGCAACACCTGAAACATCTGAATGGAAGTTCCTCGTTTCTTCCTGTGAATAATGATGGAGCAGTGATGTGAGTGCTGAGCTGTGACATGGAGAAGAGTCATGGACAGTTAGAGATGGTCATCTCACCTCTGAGCTTTGGTCTGGCTCTCATGTTCCCCACACAGAGTGGTTTTAGAGGGACGGACTCCCTCCTCTCTGTCCTCACACTGATCCATGCTTCTGAATTCACATCAGCTCACACACACTTTCTACCTTCACCTTCAGAGGAAACACAAATCATTCATGTGCACATCAACTGAAATCCTCCTTTCATCATGTGTGCTGTCCAAATATCAGCTGCTTCTTTCCTGCTTCTGAATGCAGTCAGACAGCAGTGTGAGGCAGAGGAAGCTGCCATCAGCTGCTCTACTATCAGTCCACTAGATGGAGCTGTGAAGCACACACGATGCATTCACTGACACACACTGACTGGAAGTAGGGATGGGTTTTGATTATCGATTTATTGATCAAAATCGATTCTCGCTTGGATAACGTGATATCAATTCATTAAAATCCTGAATCGATTTTTTAATATAAATTTATTTTGCCTGAAATGCCAGAATCTCAGGTTAAACCTCACTAAATTTCAACAACCACCAAACAGCTAAAACAGTAAACGGTACACGGATTCTGCACAAAGATGGAAACACAAAGAATCAGTAGAAAGACAGTAGAAAGCAGACAGCTCACTGATTCTGATGATTCTGATGTTTCTGATGTTTCGGCAGGTCCGCATCCTTTTTGCATTAGGTTCAAAAGCTGCAGGTTTTATCTCTCTCCAAACAATATTGACTGAACCAGCAGCAGAAGAAGATCCAAACTACGCTTCACATAAACATCGTCAGTAATTCCCTCTTACTTTTTGATAGGTTTGTAGCTTAAACCTATTCGCTGGAACATTCAAGATAATTTAATTAGACAGCAAAGCAAGACATGAGTAGGCAAAGTTATTTATGTTTCTCGTGCACGGGAGAGAACTGGACAAACACCGTTCCTTCGCTCGACCCCAGTTGCTCTTGTCCGCTCCCCCATAACACTGCTCTTTTATCGAGGTTACATGAATATACATAAGTTCATTAACATATGACGTCTACATACAAACAAAGAGTACCTTGCCTGTGCGTTGTGTAAGTATGTGTGTGTGCGCGTGTGTGGGGTCAGAGTGTGACCCCATAAATGACTTCCCTAACCCTGCTGGTTTGGAAGTCCAGCAGTTCATCTAAACAAAAGGCACTTAGCCTAAAACAGATATAGATACGTTTATCCTACCACAAAACAATAAGACAAGGTACAACCTCTCCCATGCTCCCAGAATGTGGGTGTGAATGCCAGAGCACTCTGGAATGCACACAACGTCTCTGCAAACTACTAAGGATCAAACCTCTATCAATCTACAACTAATTATTGTTAGGTTTTGTATTGTTGATTGTCATTTATGCTTAGAAATATTTAACCATATATTCTTAGAGGTGTATAATCAATTGTGTAGTGATAGGACTGTGATCTTTAGCAGGACACAAAGGCTTGGTGTGTATTCCACACCTACATCCTGGGAGCATGGGAAGAGGTCCGTGGGACCGCTCCAGCCTTCATCCGCCTTCGCTGGAGGGTCCGAGGGACCGCTCCAGCCTTCGTCGTCTGCTGGAGGGTCCGTGGGACCGCTCCAGCCTTCATCAGCTTCGTCTGTCTTCGCTGGAGGGTCCGAGGGACCGCTCCAGCCTTCATCCGCCTTCGCTGGGGGGTCCGAGGGACCGCCCCAGTCTTCGTCGTCTGCTGGAGGGTCCGTGGGACCGCTCCAGCCTTCATCCACCTTCGCTGGAGGGTCCGAGGGACCGCTCCAGCCTCCATCCGCCTTCGCTGGAGGGTCCGTGGGACCGCTCCAGCCTTCGTCGTCTGCTGGAGGGTCCGTGGGACCGCTCCAGCCTCCATCAGCTTCGTCTGCCTTCGCTTCAGCCTTCGTTTGTCTGAATCAAACTTTTCACTTGGGGTTACATGTTTGATTTTTGGGTAGGGGGAAATGTTACGTTTCGGTGTGTCAGTGTTTTGTTTTTGCGTGACTGTTATGTATTTCCTGCTTTACTTTGAAAGTCTGTGTTATCTTAGTGTGTTCAGGTTACGTTTTCCCTGTCTCGTCAGTTCTAATTTGCCCCAGCTGTGTTTCCCTCCTGTGGTCCATTCCCTGATTGCTCCTTCTATGTATTTAAGCCTTGTGTTTCAGTATGTCATGGTTGCGATCTTCCCCCGTGTTGTAAATAAATAGTCTGTTGTAAATAGTTGTGAATGGGTTTGTTAATACTTTCGTCATGGGATATTTTCGTTTTGGGATTTTGGTGGAGAGCCTTCGTGGTTTTATTTTCCTTATCTTTGTTTTTCTACGTTGCACCCCGGTTGCCTAGGCCGGGGTGTAACAATAGATATAAAAATATGGAAATGTACTGATGCAGGATCTGAATTATAATATCTCTGGCTGTGGGAGGTAAAATTTCCCTAATTCATATCGAATTGAATCGAATTGAATTGGGACCTTGTGAATCAGAATTGAATCAATTCTAGAAATCAGTGACAATACCCAGCCCTATTTGTGATGACAGTAAATAAATGTCAGACTAACAGCTCCTGTTTTACTGCATTAAAGTGATCAGATGACTTCAGCGCTTTGACATGGATGGTAGTGAAAGCAGGAAATGACAAATGTAGCACAGCAGCAGCATTTAACACGTCTGAGCTGGAAACAGAAACAGAAACTCTGTGATGAACATCATTCATAGAACAGCTTCCTGCTTCTTTTGCTCTGCTATGAAAGAGTCTGACCTGAGCCAGTGTTTGACATGAACACATCAGCACTGCTATCAGTGAGCCTAACAAGAGCCGTTAGCATCATTTCAGTGTTTCAGTAATTTAAAAACACTTCCTGTGGTGGTTACAGTGACATCATGCAGTTTGTGTTTTGACCTCCTGAGGGCGACAAATCAGCACAGACAGAGAGCTCCATTCAAACTTTGCTGCCATCAGTAATAATTCTTCAAATATAATCATCAGTGTTTGAGCAGTTATGATATCAGGGACAATCTAGACATGTGTGACAATACTGAACATGTCACATGACACACCTTAAACATCATGTGATCCACTCTCAGTCTGCAGTTTCATTCATGACTTCAACAGGTTGAAATGAGCTTTGAAGAAAGATCAGTTCAGTGCTGAAATATTCAAACGCTGCAAGAAGAACAACAAAGTGATGACACATGTTTGTGTTTCAAACTGCAGCAGAAATAAATCACAACCTGCCAGAGATCAGGAAGTTTCCGAGGTGCACCTGAACGCAGCACACAGTCTTCCGATGCTCCCGAGTGTCTTCAAACGCCTCTCTAGTTTTTTCCTCCTGCTGAACATTTACTTTCACTTTCCTGAACTTCGTGCAGTGGAGCTTGTTGTTGGTGTGTTTGAAGAAACTGTAAGTTTGCTTTGTTTCCTCCTTTAACAGTTTGTCTTTAGGAACTTTACTGTTTGTTCAGCTCATGTTTGATTTCTTCACACGACAAACTGTGTGTGTGTTTGTATTTCCGGTCTCTCCATTAAAGTCAGTCTGTAATGTTTTTTTTTCAACGAGGCCAAGTGTGTCCGCCATTTTCTGTTAATTTGTTATCAGAGTCACACTGAATGTGGCCTTAGGTCGACCGGAGAGACTCTGAGCTCTGGGTGTTTATATTCACAGGGACAGCAGGAGACAGAGCAGATTTTGTAAATAAATATTTTGTATAGATGTGTGTTAGAGATGGATTCAACATGTCGGTCTTGAAAATACTGCGTCACAAACTGTTGGCTCCGATCCAACAGGAAGAAGTGTAACAAAACACACAAAAGTTATTGTTGTTCACTAAAACTAAACTCAAAAGTAAAACTAGATCTGAAGAAAGTTTAAATAGAAATTAAAAATACACACAATTTAAAACTACATTATTCAGAATGATGAATGAAATAATTTTAGAAAACTAAATAACATTTTACAGGAAATGTCCAGTTAGTGTTTTGTAGTTTGGCTAAAACAAATAACAACAAAAACAAACCCAATAAAAAAAAAAACTTGCTTCATTACACGAGAGACACGAGAGTTCTTCTTTACTGATGTTTAGTGTGCTTCTCTTTGTCATGATATGAGTGAACAGTTGTTGTTTAAGGTGCAGTTCATGTGGAAGCCACCGGAGGGTGGTGTAGAGATATAATAAAAAAGTTATGGCTAAAACCTAAGACAGTGTCATGTCTGCTCCCTGAGGTAATATCGTAACACTCTTAACATACACAGGTACACCGTAGAACTGGTGAATACAAATGTACAAGAAAATTATATTTCAGCATTAAAACATATTACAATATAAAATTCACAAGATATAAACAAATATACCACTTTGGCCTGCAAGTATACAAACCGGTGTTTTTAGAACTTAGGACTTGTTATTTCTTCTTTGACATTCACACGGCTAGACCGTCACCATGAGCAGCTTCTCTGACCTTACTTCCTAAAACAGGAAGTGACTTCTTCTCTTACCTTAAACTTACAAAATTAACCAATTATTTTCCTTATTATGATTATTAATATTATTTTCCTCCGAAAACGTTAGAGCACTTATGCAAGTATGTGATGTCTTGATAAATCGAGCAGATATTTTGAAAATATCTTAAAAGTTTATTTTGTGACCCAGAAAGAGTAATATTTCAAACTCCGCCACTCTGTGTTCCTCCGCCACTGCCTCGTTTGAGTTTTGGACGAAATGGATTCTGGGATATTGCATTTCGTCATTTCGAGGTGATTGGAGGTGATTGGAGACCAGAACAGCCAATTTGTGGTACAAATATAACAGTGTAGAGAAAGAGTTGAGCGCGCACGGGCAGAAATGTTGAGAGCGTAAGCAACACATTACGAGCGAGCGCAAGTGCAAAAACTGAGCGAGAGGGGCTGCTGTTTTGTGTGTGTGTGTGAATAATAGCAAACATTGAAATACATTTTTTGCACACAGCAATGACTTTTGTTCACTTAAATGTAACTTTTCTTTGCTCAAAATAAATTTCTCCTCAAAATGCAACACTTGCAAATTTTTTTTACGTGTGCTCAGAATAGTGGCACAAAAATAACGCCATAGTTAAAGAGCTGCTCTTAGTGTGTGATCAGGATCCAGGATTGAGAGCAACAGCAGAGTTCATGGATGATGAATTACTGGATGGAAAAAGCTTCTTATTAGCAGTAAATCAGTGTGTGTGCAGTTCTCTGCAAACTCAGCAGGAGAAATTTATGTGAAGCTTTAACTCTGCTGATCCTTTTTGAATCATGGATCAGCTGAAATGTTTAAATGGTTATTCCTCTTGAACTGACTGAGGCTTCCAGTCACAGTGAATCAGTGTGTGTCAATGAATGCATCGTGTGTGCTTCACGGCTCCATCTAGTGGACTGATAGTAGAGCAGCTGATGGCAGCTTCCTCTGCCTCACACTGCTGTCTGACTGCATTCAGCAAACACTGAGATGAAGCAGGAAAGAAGCAGCTGATATTTGGACAGCACACATGATGGAAAGGAGGATTTCAGTTGATGTGCACATGAATGATTTGTGTTTCCTCTGCAGGTGAAGGTAGAAAGTGTGTGTGAGCTGATGTGAATTCAGAAGCATGGATCAGTGTGAGGACAGAGAGGAGGGAGTCCGTCCCTCTAAAACCACTCTGTGTGGGGAACATGAGAGCCAGACCAAAGCTCAGAGGTGAGATGACCATCTCTAACTGTCCATGACTCTTCTCCATGTCACAGCTCAGCACTCGCATCACTGCTCTATCATTATTCACAGGAACCCACCTGGACCTCCACCCAGCTCTGTGTCCTTAAAGAGTGGCCGGTCTAAAGATGGCTACATTAATTTTAAAGTCTCTGCTGCAGCGAGGTGAGCTGTTAGTAACATGAACTGATGTCAGTTTGGTGTCTGATTTAAATGATTTTTCTGCTTCCTGGTTTCTAAAATGGATCTCTGTAGGACAGCAGTGTCTTAAAGGACACACAGGCTCAGGTGTAACTGTCACTTTATCTGGTTTAAGACACATTTGAACAGAATTGGCTGTTTTTAACTATTTATTTTAATCAGAAATGGAAATTTAGACATCAGACATCTGGATCCTAAACTATTATAGAAACAGCTGCTAGCAGTGGGTAGTTTGACTTTAACCTTGAGGCTAAGCTAACAGCGTGCCAGCGTATCATCCTGTGAGGATGATACGCTGCTCTAGAAAGCAAATAAAAGGTTTGCAGACCTTAAAGAGGACATCACTCTTATCAGTGGAAGATGTGAGGTTCATAGATGGGACACACACAGTCTAAAACATTGGCTCGCTCAGCGCAGCCCTCCAGGACACAGCTGTTTGGCTTCCTTCCACCTGTCCTCATCCTCCTCCGGCTCCACACCTACACATCAGTGGTCCTGGGCTGAAGTGAGGGACTCAGTTAGAGCTGTTTCTGAACCGCGGCACAGGGAGTTTTATCAGACTCCTTAGCCTCAGCACCTGGCTCCAGAATACAGAGCTGCTAACATAGGTTTTATTGACACTTTTAATCTGTTTGTAAAATCATTCCTCTCTTTTCTAAACCCACAGAGTCAATTCCAACTGGTTAGGGAGCCAAATAATACGTGATGCAAAGATATTAGTGTCTCTGACCACAAATGTATTCTGTTTTATGTCCAAACAACCTGCTAGGAACAAGCCAAAACCTACATGCACACATACTTTTAACACCTCCAATGCAGTCAACCTAACAGCAACTCTCCAGAAACACTGTCTCTTGGACTCCTTTAGCATAGTAACTGTGGAGGCTCTTACAGAGGTGATTTATTCAGTGAAGCTCTTTTTCTGAGCCCCTGAGATCCCGCTGTTAGATTTCAGGAAGTTTATGAATCTCCACATTCTGTTTGTAATTAATTTCTCACTCCTAACTTGTTCTGTCCCTGTTTATTTTGAAAATCAATTAATAATATGAATAACAATAAAATGGATGAATTTGAATTGGGCCTAATAACACTGAGATATTAGAACTGAGTGGATCAGAGTTACTACTGCAGCCAAAGAAACTTATAATTTTTTGGTGTGAATTTGGAGGTCATACAAAGGAACCAGCAACACTCACCACTGCTGGTACATGATGATGCTGACTGGTAAAGCAGTTTTGGCATGAAGGCCACCCTTTAGTTTTGTCATTTTAAGGTCGGGCTCCAGGTCCATGCTCACACTTTCACCTAGTGGTCTTATCAGAAGTCATTTTACCATAAAGTGACATCAACACACAATTATAAATAATCTTCCAAACATTTAACTGAAGACTCATGTATCTCAAATGTATTCTTAATAATAATATTTAATAGTAGTTACATAACAATGAAACTACACATCTAATCAACACAGCTTATAGCTTTTGTGATTGGCCTGTTCACCAAGTGATTCCTGTTGTGCATTTTCAACTCCCCTTTTCCTTGAGTTTTTGACTTTATCAGTTAAGAGAACTACAATCATCTCCTCAGTTCAAGAAATAATAATCATAACATCTAGTTGAAAAACTAGAGGGACAACTATGTTTGTCCCTGGTAAAAAAGTACATAAAAATAACCACAAGAAAGGTGAAGACCTATGATGGATAAAATCACAGCATTTCACTTTCTTTTAGCTGGCTCCGCATATTAAACGTTGGAACATAACCACACGATAATTACCATGTAATACGCCAAAACACATAAATACAGGCAATAACATTGGCCGATTATTAAGGTTGTTTCATCTGCCAGAATGTTTTGAAGAGCCTAAGTCAAAATCAGGTTTACAGGCCCGTTGATGTCCCCATCCAGCTCTCCTGGAGTAACTGGCTGTCTCCTGGAATCTCCTCCAGGCTCTTGAGTCTGTCACAGCAAACTGCCTGGCAATAGCACATATTGATGGGCTATACTGGATGAGTTGGACTACATATGCAACCTCTTTAGCATCCAGGTATCACCTCATGATATTATTAGTGACACCAAATGCAAAGCTGGTGATGAAATAGGTTAGTTTTTCTTCCTACTGAGTTTGTTTTGTGAGGCTTGTCCCTTAAATTGTCCTCTTACCTCCGTTACATTTTCCCTTACATGACCCCTCAAGGAGTCTCTAAAAGCATTATTTTCATAATGTGGTTGCAGTTAGAACATTTATCTCTCAGAGATGAAAATCATAATATCATAAAATGAAAAAAAGCATAATCTGGAAAAATAAATGTTAAATCTTGGTCTTCGTAATAAACTAAAATGTTTAATCAGATATCACTGGTAGTAGAGTAAATGTGTTTGTGGCAGCTGGGTGATCCCCAGGGCTCTCCGCTCTTCTCTGAGTGGGTGCCGCTATTGTCCCTGTGGTCGTCATCCTAGGGCTCTCGTGCTCTAGGGGGCCTCTGGATGTCTGGGGCCCAGGTCTCCTCCATGTCTGCTATATGTCCTGGGGGTGGGGGGACAGGGCTATGGCTCCTAGTGATGGGATTTCTGGCTCTTTTTAGAGAGCCGGCTCTTTCGGCTCCGAACCGGCTCTTCAGGTTGTTTTGTTGCTTTAATTAATTTATTATTAACAATAATACAAAATTATGCACAAAAGGAATTACTAATGTAAAAAAAAAGTGGTTTTATTTATATATGTTTATATATAAATATATGCGGTGGCCCCTAGAGACAAAACACATTTCTAGCATGAACTGAACTTCCAAAACAGAGCTACTAGATCACTTAAATTATACAATTGAAAGCATATGTGTATTTTTTGTGTATTTATACACAAGCATTCATATATAGTCAAATAATTAAAAAAAAAAAGTTCATTTACCTGTTACTACCACACACCAAATCCGGTCGTTGGTACTTGCTGGCTTGTGTAGCCACCAGGTAACAAAAGCTCAACACTGCGGCCAGCATCCTGGAGCACTTCTGTTGTCTTTTGTACATGTTTTGAGTTTTTACGTGTTTTAGAGTTTGTACGTGCATCAGGGTTCGTACGTGATTTGAAGTTTGTGTGTGCTTTGTCTGTAGGGGCCACCATAAATATACATTTATTTATTCACTCCACATAAAATGTAATAAATAAATCATATAATACAAAAATCAACTATTCACATTTCAAGTTTTAACTATTTAAATTTTCAGCTTTTTCTTTTTGTCATATGGACCTGCATGAATAAACTTTCTGAATCCTTTCATCATCTGCAGCTGAAAATAGTTGTGGATGATTACTATACCTTTCTAATGTGACGTTGTTGTCCCTGGCTCTTTCTCGGTCTCTCCCTCCTGCTCTTCTCCTGTGCTACTGAGTGTAACTACCGTCCCTCCCCCCTCTTCCCAGCGTAAAGCACAAGGCTCGCATGCAGAGTGAAGCGGAAAAATAGTGCAAGAGAGGCTGAGAGAAAGAATGAAAAAAAAAATCACGGCTTGCAATAAGGAGCTGGCTCGCGTCGTTCACGTCAAAGATCCGACTCTAAGAGCCATTTCGTTCGCGACCGACCCATCACTAATGGCTCCCTGAATACACTATTAGACACTTACTTGGAGAAACCTTATGAATACAAGTGTGCTCTCACACACAGGTGTACAAAGAGGTACTCAGACACACACAATCTTGGTCAACTGCTGCCTCTAAAAATATCATTTATTATTGGCACTGTCTGCTGTTCAGTAACATTTTAATATGTATTAGTTATGCATGTGTTGGTTGTTGCCGTTGTTTCTCTGGTTTGTCTTTTTTTCCCCAGCAGGTGTTGAAGCAGATTCTGTGTTTTTTCTCTCCCTCTCCTTCTGTTAACTCTCTCCACAATTTCTCTGTTTTTCTTCTTTTTCTTTTCCATCCCCCAGTGTTGTTCGTTGTAGTTGTAATAACTCAAAATAAAAAATCATAATAAAGGTCTAATAACATATGACTATCAAGTGGACTGTTATGACAAGTGGTGTAAAAGTTTAATTTGGAAAGTAAACCTGCTGGGCATTTTTTGGCCTTCACGCAGCAATTCTGATTGCTACACTGCTGGACAGGAACAAAAAATAAAAGCTGGACACTGGATACTAGAAACTCTCCTGGAAATAAATCCATATTTGTGGGCACAAGTGGTAACATGACAGTAAAACACATTGTCAGTTCAAGAGATAAGGCTCAAGCTACAAACAGACCACAATTAGATGACATTTTCAGAATCTGAGATATAATTTAAATCTTAACTTTGAGCTTGGATACTCAAGAGAACACTGAAGTAATTCACCCTATATCAAAATTCTCAGTGGAACTGGTAAATTTCTACAAAAACAGGGAGTCATCTATATCCTTATCTTTGTCAAATAATCACTGACTGGATCATTATCCTGTGCTTGAACTAATTCTCCATGGTTCCTTCACAGAGTGGATCAGGAGAGCTCAGAGGTTCCCAGTGGTCAGTCTGCCCAGCAGCATCAAACACAGCTGGACTCCATATTTATGGTCTGTACATGTACAACAACTACTTTTACATCTATTCAGTTCACAGTCATCTCCATGCTGCTCTTTGTAGACCAGTGGATTGTCAGTGTGTCCAACATGGATCTGATGTTTGGCTCCATGACTTCAGTGTCACGGTCAGGGAATGTGGAGAAATAAGACCAAAACGCAGGACTCTTCAATGCAGGCAGTGCAATTATTTACAGTGTGGTGAATTATACACAACAATAAATCCCTGTGCGTCCCCGACTCCCACTCTGTGTCTTCTCCAAGTGTCTGTGCTCCGTGTGTCCGCTCTCTAGTGCCCGTGTACTCCATGCCTGCTGCCCTCTCGTTTCTGCACTCATGCGAGAAATCACAGAGGAAGCCATTAGTACAATTGACTTCACTGTGGTAAGCTCACACTCACAAACTCACTAGCTGGAGAACTGACGGGAAGTCTCACACAATGATCCAGTGCTGACTGGAGCCCAGCCACCCTTCTAAATAGGGTGCTCAGAAAGTGGCCATCAGCTGCGGCTTGAGATGGCTGTTGAGCAGCAGGTGTGGCAGCCTTCAATGCGGGAATGCTTCCAGGTCGCGCCTCCTCGGTGACCCAAAACATCCAGGACCATGACCGAACATAAACACACAAACATACACAGAGAGACAGGAAAACAAGGAGAGAACACCACCAAAACACAGCACATGGAAAAATAAACAAATGCAGAAATACATGTGCCCTAGGTCCCTAGACCCAGGCCCTTACATTCAGTCTGATTGGGTCATTCATAAAGTATTCTTTTCCAGCTGCTGGAGGACAACATCATCACTTTTGTGAAGAACGAGCTGAAGAAGATCCAGAAGGTTCTGAGTCCAGATTACCCAGAATGCTTAGAGAGTCATAGGGAGGAAGATGAGCAGAGGAACAGCAGCAGAGAGGCATTTGTGAAGATCACACTGAACTTCCTGAGGAGAATGAAGCAGGAGGAGCTGGCTGACCGTCTGCAGAGCAGTAAGAGGATTTCTATAAAGATTTTAGCAGCTGAATAGATGGAACATTTAGTAACATTTCAAATATATACAGTTTGAAATGAATCTAAGCTGACATATTTCATTGATATGTTGTGTCCTTTGTTCCTTTAGGATCTCCCATTGTAGTTTTTCAACAGCATCTCAAGTCTGTCTTGAAGAAGAAGTTCCAGTGTGTGTTTGAGGGCATCGCTAAAGCAGGAAACCCAACCCTTGTGAATCAGATCTACACAGAGCTCTACATGACAGAGGGAGGGACTGCAGAGGTCAATGATGAACATGAGGTCAGACAGATTGAAACAGCATCCAGGAAACCACACAGACCAGAAAAAACAATCAGAAAAGAAGATCTCTTTAAAGCCTCACCTGGAAGAGATAAACCAATCAGAACAGTGCTGACAAAGGGAGTGGCTGGGATTGGGAAAACAGTCTTAACACAGAAATACACCCTGGACTGGGCTGAAGACAAAGCCAACCAGGACATCCAGTTCATATTTCCATTCACTTTCAGAGAGCTGAATGTGCTGAAAGAGGAAAAGTTCAGCTTGGTGGGACTTGTTCATCACTTCTTTACTGAAACCAAAGAAGCAGGAATCTGCAGCTTTGAAGACTTCCAGGTTGTGTTCATCTTTGATGGTCTGGATGAGTGTCGACTTCCTCTGGACTTCCACAGAACCACAATCCTAACTGACCCTAGAAAGTCCACCTCAGTGGATGTGCTGCTGATAAACCTCATCAAGGGGTACCTGCTTCCCTCTGCTCACCTCTGGATAACCACACGACCTGCAGCAGCCAATCAGATCCCTCCTACCTGTGTTGGCATCGTGACAGAGATCAGAGGGTTCACTGATTCACAGAAAAAAAAGTACTTCAGGAAGAGATTTAAAAAAAGCAGTCTGGCCAAAAAGATCATCTCCCACATCAAGACATCACGAAGCCTCCACATCATGTGCCACATCCCAGTCTTCTGCTGGATCACTGCTACAGTTCTGGAGGATGTGCTGAAATCCAGAGAGGGAGGACAGCTGCCCAAGACCCTGACTGAGATGTACATCCACTTCCTGGTGGTTCAGGCCAAAGAGAAGAACGTCAAGTATGATGGAGGAGCTGAGACAGATCCACACTGGAGTCCAGAGAGCAGGAAGATGATGGAGTCTCTGGGAAAACTGGCTTTTGATCAGCTGCAGAAAGGAAACTTGATCTTCTATGAATCAGACCTGACAGAGTGTGGCATCGATATCAGAGCAGCCTCAGTGTACTCAGGAGTGTTCACACAGATCTTTAAAGAGGAGAGAGGACTGTACCAGGACAAGGTGTTCTGCTTCATCCATCTGAGTGTTCAGGAGTTTCTGGCTGCTCTTCATGTCCATCTGACCTTTATCAACTCTGGAGTCAATCTTCTAGAAGAACATCAAACAACATCCACATTATCTAAACTATTTAGCAAACCAAAACTACAATCTCTCCACCGCAGTGCTGTGGTCAAGGCCTTACAGAATCTAAATGGACACCTAGACTTGTTCCTCCGGTTCCTCCTTGGTCTTTCATTGCAGACCAATCAGACTCTCCTTCAAGGTCTGCTGAAACAGACAGGAAGTAGCACACCGACCAATCACGAAACAGTCCAATACATCAAGAAGAAGCTCAGTGAGAATCTGTCTGCAGAGAAAAGCATCAATCTGATCCACTGTCTGAATGAACTGAATGATCATTCTCTAGTGGAGGAGATCCAACAGTCCCTGAGATCAGGAAGTCTCTCCACAGACAAACTGTCTCCTGCTCAGTGGTCAGCTCTGGTCTTCATCTTACTGTCATCAGGAAAATATTTGGATGTGTTTGACCTGAGGAAATACTCTGCATCAGAGGACGCTCTTTGGAGGATGCTGCCAGTGATCAAAGCTTCCAACAAAGCTGTGTAAGTAAATTGTGGTCATATCTTTACTTCTAAAGTGTACAAAAAAGGGATGCACGATTCAAGAAACATTTATGTTTGTAAGTGGTGTTGGCTTTTTAAACAATCTAATACTGTGCATAGCAGTATTATGTTGTTTAAAAAGCCAACGCAAGGGAGTGTCATCATTTTTCATATATTTATGCTACCAATCAGAAACAGTCCATGTTTTATCTACAGGTGATAAGTATTAATGCCTGAAAATTTAAGAAAAGTAAAAACCCATGGCATGCTTTATTCACATCTAATGTACATGGAACAGGCTAGATTTCTGTTCTCTGCTAAGTTCTTACACATTTCTCCACTATATGCTGGAATAGACTCACACACTGAGCTCAGGAGAATCATAGTTAGTGCACTTGTTTACAGTGATACGACCATAATGTGCTATATACAAAGTGTATAAGGATTAATGTGGCTCCAGGGATCCAGAGTAGAAAAAACAGGCATCCAACAATTCAACTCTCTCAGATCATGAGCCACAAGTGGTCGATTGCTGTCAGGTGTGTACAGCCAAAGGCAGGAAGACCCCGTAATGAATACAAAGACAAACAATAACAGATAGTGAGAGAAGGGAGGGAGCAACAAGAACAGACAGAGAGGCAGAGAGAGAAAAACAAACTTTAAGAGAGGGACAATAATAATCTCTCCTTTCAATTTCTCAACAACGTCAGTGAACTGCTCAGTTGAATATGTCAATTTGCTTTTTTTGTGTCAAGGTCAGGCCCATACTCTGAAACTGCTCATGTTCTTTATATTTCACATGAGTTGCTGTTGTCACATCCAAGAAAGTCTTTATGCATGTTTAATCATCCAGGTAAGTAAATCTCCAAAAGTTGATTCTGTTCATCTGGACATAGCGTTTTTTGGGAGAAACATTTTGTCACTCATCCAAGTGACTTCTTCAGTCTCAGCTGACTGCATGTTTCCCCAATCTTATAAACAGTACATTTGCATATGAACAGAAACCAAATCTAGGTCCTCTAGGAGATATGATACTGTCAGAGCTTATTTTGCCTCCTTTTTATGTCATAAAGCCTTACAAGAAGACAGGGTAAAGGCAATTTAATTATATGTTTAGACTGCATGAATAATGTATTGGATGTATTTATGTACATATATGTATGTATTTTTGCATTAAGGTGTATTGTTGTCTTGAAAAAAAAAAATCTATGACCAAAATGGCTAATAAAGCATTGTAATATCTGCAATGGAAACCAATTAGAAGTTCATTTAAGACTGTTTTTTTTTCTCTTCTTAATATTTGTCACTGCTCGTTAATAAGACAAAAGTAATTCCTATTGGAGTAATTGTTTAATTGATGGAATAATCAATAGAATATTTGATTGCTAAAATAATTGATAGCTGCAGTTCTAGTTCACTCATAATCTTGTCTCCAAGCCCACAAGTTTTTTTCCTCTATTTTGTGATACATCCAAATTGGTCTACAATTAACGGGAGTGAAATAATAGTGGATGGAACCAAGGCCAGCAGAACGAACAATTGAAACTTCTAGAAACCGTAGAAAATAATTTTTCAACAGGTTTAATATTGAAAATGATTTAATTTGATCACATTGACTTTATTTTTTTCAGACTAGCTGAATGCAACCTCTCAGAACGAAGCTGTGACGGTCTGTCCTCAGTTCTCAGCTCCCAGTCCTCTAGTCTGAGAGTGCTGGACCTGAGTAACAACGACCTGCAAGATTTTGGCTTGAAGATTCTGTCTGCTGGAGTAAAGAGTCCAGAGTGTAGATTACAAAAACTCAGGTCAGAATTCAGACTTTCAGTTTTATAGTCATGTTAAATCTGAAATACATTATTGCAATAATAGCTAAACTTTATGCACTTGGTGATTCTTTGCTTACAAATTGAATTCACAGACTAATATTCCACCCAGACGCAACGCTGTTATAACAATATGAGAATTCTTTGTCATTTTTAACCAGGGCATGTCCTGTGCACATTAAAGGGAGAGGTGATATGCAGGTTACTTTTAAAATGTATTCCATTACAGATTACAGAATGCATGCCCCAGAATGTAGCGGATTCCGTTACGTTACTCAATGACAGTAACGTATTCTGAATACTTTGGATTACTCATTATATTATCATGCTTTTTACAACTAGGTGAATGTACTATTGCTGTGATTTATTACTGTTAATGAAGGTCCGAACTGTAGTAAAGGGACCTCTGGCTAATACGTTGGGTTCCGTGTCGGCTCGTAGCCGAAAAATAGCTTTACTTTGTTGTGTGGGTCAACTTTGCTTGCGAGAGACAGAGAGAGGTGTTGAAAGGCTGCTCCAACGGAACTTATTGTTTAGGAGGAAAACACGAACACAGTGTACAGTCGAGTCTTAATAGCTTACTTACAACTGGGCTCGTCAGGCACTCTTCTTGGCTGCAGTGGTTATTATTATATTTACATGCTTCCAGCTCCCATTTCTGCTCGATGACAGCTCGTACTTTTCCACTCGCCTTTTTCTCCCTCCTCGCGCTCACAGACACATAACGGGTATGGCAGTCCATTCTCCCTGCAACACGGACTACACTGCCCATGATGCTACATTCTTTAGAGCAGTAGCATTCTGTCTATTAGCTTAGCACGAAAACAACAAAAAGGCGCATCTCTTTTTTTATGTTTCACAAATGTGAATGAATCCATTACATCTTGTTTCTCCAAACCCATCTCATTAGGTCTTAGATTTTCAATGTCTTCTTGCATATTTTTCCTCTCTTCACCACATCTATGTGCGATACCAATGATTTCCTTCCCGATCTGATACCAAGTAAAATTCAGGGTGGTATAGACAATACTGATACTTTGTACAAAAATGTAATGTTTTATGTATTTCAAATTATAGCTTCATAATGATTACAAGAAATCAGACAAATGGTTCTTATCGCTTAATAATGCAGAATTATCATATAGAAATAAAAAAAAAAACCTGAAGTTGTGCACTATTTGAACATGTATCCTGCCTGCACCACTAAAGGGCTTGGTGAGGGACGTCTGTCTCACCCTAGCAGCACCTGTCCTTCTCCTCTCTCTTCACTTCGCCTCAACATAAGCTCATCATATTCTGTGATATGATTTACTCTGAGGTGTTTGACGAGGTTAGTGATGTTGCCACAACACCTCACTGTCTTGTCACGTGTATGGCAAACCGCTTCTTGGCTGTTTATGGAGGTAAAATACGTCCACATATGACTCAGTTTACGCTTAGCCATTGTTGTGAGTGCGCACTCCAAGGGGCTGCGACACATTTATACAGCCGTATTTCACACATGACTATGAAAGGTGGAAGAGGAAGTAGTTCCTTCCAATGTAAACGAATGATATAGTTTCTTTCTACTGTGTTCCTGTTAATGATAAACTACAAATTTACCCCAAATTACTATAATATCAATATTTTAATGAGGTGCCCGAATCACCTCAGCTGACACCTTTTATGTGGTTGAGGAGCAGCAACTCTACTCTAAGCCCTACTCATTTCGGGGCACGGTCACGGTCGGGGTAATAAAGCTGCGTTTTGAGTTCAGTTCCGTCTCTGAGAGTTGTGAATTTTGGGTCCGATCCTGCCTGCTACACACAGTTAGATTACAATCTCTGTATTTGATATCTCTGTGTCTGCAGTCTGTCAGGCTGTCTGATCACAGAGGAAGGCTGTACATCTCTGGCCTCAGCTCTGAGCTCCAACCCTTCCCATCTGAAAGAGCTGGACCTGAGCTACAATCATCTAGAGAACTCGGGAATGAAGCTGCTGAAGGATCCACGCTGGAGACAGGACACTCTCAGGTATGGAGAGAAGGCCTGATAGAGAAGGAGGAGCTGGAAACATTTCCTGTGTCATTCACTCACTTCCTGTTATTTTTTTCATGCAGGTATGACATGCCTTTTGCTCATTTATTCATCATTAGGGTAGATCTGTGTTTAACTGGGCAGACATTTTGAGAAAAGAATTCTCCCTCTGACCCTGGTTAAGATTTGATTAAAATCTGAATAGAAATAGAAATAGGCCTAAAACATATTTAGCCTAGCATTGCACAAAGACTGAGGAAACTGTTAGGCAGTTAAAGTTTATGATCAGAATAAAGGTATGATGTAAAAACCACATGCATTCTTTCCTCTATATAGCTGAAAGCAAAGAAGCTTGAAAAACTGCCTTTATTTATTCATATACAGCAAAACCAGTACACAGTAAAAAATATTGTATTTGTACAATATTGTACCAACATAGAAAATCAATAAATACAATTAACAGTAAGACTGAGGAAAAAATTGTAAACAGTCTGGTCCTCATATAGTTCTTTTCTGTTCTGGGCACTGAAAACGCTTTTATACAACATTCCACATTCACCCATTCATACAAGTACTTTTATTTCCAATGCTTTTCCAACCTTAACCAACCTTCCGATTAGTAAGTGACCTGCTCTACATCCTGATCCACAGCCACCCCATTAAGAACAATAAAATGGAATGATTAAAATGGAAGACTTGAGTTAAACATGACACAAAATTTAAATGGAATAAAAAAAAAAGAATAAATAACACTTTAAAAATAAAACAAGAATTTTTAATTCATTAAATCCTGCATGCCAGCCCTTCAACATTTTTTTGTAATTTAAAAAACAAACAAACAAAGAAAAATATGACATCCTGTCATGTTGCACTAATAGTATTCATTTAAAGTGTTGTTAAATATGTTGATGTCTTTAGCACTGGGCGGTAAGAAAACTATTTATCTTCCAAATGAGTGTCCAAAACAAGGATGAACACTTGTTGCCTCAGCTCCTCTGCTCACATCTTTAATGTGAGGGGCTAAGATGTGAGGAGAGGAGTGTTGGATGTACAAAGTGAGAAATGAGAAACAGCGAAAGACTGAAAAATTGCATTTGAACTATGTGAATGACATGAAGAGTGATGGCGGAGATTTACTGCATACCAATTTTTTGCTACAAATCCTGAATGGAAAGTAGGAAAATGTTTTCATTGAACAATCTCTTAAGCAGGTAACAATTATAAAATGGAATAAATCTGATTTTCTCTTCTGTTCTTTTTTTCTCTAAAATTCCAACCATTGTTGAATGAATTTGTTGTTCATGTTGAATAAAATGTTGTTTAAAATGAAATAACATGTTAAACAAGTTGTAAAACACAGTAAGAACACTATATTTATTCCTCCAGATATTCTTAAACCTTGGTTGAAGAATATCTGGAGGAATAAATAAATTTCAATAAATATTAACGTTAGCCCGCGACTTTGTTCCAGTTTTAAATTTTGGCCCACTGTGTATTTGAGTTTCACACCCCTGCACTAGACTGATTGTAGGAGATTGTTAGTTGAAACTATGGTGAAGTTAACACTAAATATTCAGACAAGGTCAGTTATGTAGGTATGTAGGTAGGATAAACTAAGACCTAATTTTAAAATAAAAGCAGCCTCCTGGTAAATGCTATTTCCACATTAAGTAACTAGTTTAGTATGTAATCAATGATTAAATTTTTTCATTAAAAAACTAACATCTCCAAATTTCACATTAATCACATTAAAGGAATCAGAGTTAAATAAAAATCTACAGCCATTCCAAAGAAATATCCGGTTTCCACAGACTAATCCCCTTTAAGCACAGTGTTAATCTGCTGTTAAATCAGAACATGAACAGGTATCAGGTGGCATTAAAACACATGAAAACAATGCTGCACTCACTCAAAAGTCAGAGGTCATGTACAGTAACCACACTGACACCAAGAGGAGAAAAACAGCTGGCAGCAAAAGCAGGGGGGGTGTCCTTTCCAGCTAAACAGATGAGGAATATAAAGATAATGAAGGTCACAGTTTGAATCAGTCATATTTCATTTGATACGATGGTGTAGTGACAGATCCAGGATCAGTCCAAATCATCAGCAGTTTGATCCACGTATGGATTGAAGTGTATTTGTGGAAATGTTGGACTGTTTCTTTATAAGTGTGTAACAGTGTGTGTGTGAGAGCCATGTAATGTCCATGTGTGCATGCTGACTGTGCTGCTCTGACCCCCCTCCTCCTTTCAGGGTGGAGCCTGCTGGAGTCCGATGGTTGAGACCAGGTCTGAGGAAGTGTAAGTGTGTTTTTAATGGGATTCATGAAAACAAAGCAGCACACATTCAACCATCTTCATCATTCTGATGTCAGGAGTCATCATCAAAGTGTCAATCAATGAACAGATGATGGATCAATAACTGCAGCTGGATTGTGTTTGTTCTCTCCATCAGATTCCTGTCAACTCACAATCGACACAAACACAGTGAACACAAACCTCCACATTTCTGACAACAACAGGAAGGTGACACATGTGGAGGAGGTTCAGTCATATCCTGATCATCCAGACAGATTTGATGGCTGGTTTCAGTTGCTGTGTAGAAATGGTCTGACTGGTCGCTGTTACTGGGAGGTTGAGTGGAGAGGAAGAGTTGAGATATCAGTAAGTTACAGACAAATTGCAAGGAAAGGAAAAAGCATCGACTGTGTGTTTGGACACAATGATCAGTCCTGGAGTCTGGACTGCTTTGATGATGCTCCTCGCTCTCTCAGACACAATAACAGACAAACACCCATCTCCTCCTCCTCCTCCTCTGTCTCTAACAGAGTAGCAGTGTATGTGGACTGTGATGCTGGCACTCTGTCCTTCTACAGAGTCTCCTCTGACACTCTGATCCACCTCCACACCTTCAACACCACATTCACTGAAACTCTTTATCCTGGGTTTTGGGTTTGTTCTGGAGCTTCACTGTCCCTGTGCTGAGTGGAGTGTAAAGAGTTTCCTCCTGTTAGAGAAACACTCTGACTGTTGAACAGATAGTTCAGTCTGTACATGTCTGTCTCTTTCACTCACAAACATGTTTTCAGATTCATGGATTCAATCAGTTGATGTTTGAAACTCTTCTAAATGATTCCTTGTTTTGTTCCTTGTAAAAGTCTTCCTCTTCAGTCCTTTAAAGATGGAATCTCCCATTATTACAACATCCACATGTTGTTTTTCTGTCTCTTTCCACTCAAAGCTTCACAGTGAATCTCAGTATGTTGTGTTTCTCTGAAGCTCAGTTCACAACCTGCTCCTCTGCATTTTCAACAAGTCTGAGCTCATTAAAATGAATCCAAATGTTTGATTTCTCTTTCTTAATAGGATGTTTCCAAACTCTCCACATGCTCTTACTGTTAATTGTTAATAAATATGTGTGTATAGCACTGCATATGTTGTGTATCACTTTAGTTTGTATGAAACATGAAAACTATCACAAAGGGTCCTGGTGAAGAATCTGCTGGAATTTGGTGACAGACATTAGATTTGCTTTGATGTCAAACTTTTAGAAGCTGTTTCATTGTTTTTCATGCACCTCTAATTTTCTAAAATGCTGCATCAAAATCAAAGATGACGTGATGACAGATGTGTTTATGTCCACAAAGCAGAATGAACTCTATTGCTGACAATAAGCGATGTACAAACAGAGTGAGCATTTCTGAGGCCACAGAGAGAAAAAAGGAGCACAAACTCTGACTGTGAGCTCACCAACACACACATTTACACTTGGTTTGTCTTCACAGAGAAAAACACACTTCCTTCTGCTGATGTTTCACACTAAAAGCCTCGATAAAAAATTAGACGTTTCCATGGTAACGAAGCACATTCATAGCATTGAAAACACACAGTTACACCTGAAGTGACGTCGCTGAGCGTCTAATGGTGTTTCACTGACAGGCTTCTGGACTGTTCCAGTGAAACTACGAGCATCACTGCCCTCCAGCGGTCACTGTCAGTACCTACAACTCTCCACATACAATAATACTGACATTAGGACACATTCACTGCAGCGTTTCAGCACTAATGTTCATCAGTGTGATAATAATGCTCTATATGTGAACACTGATATTATTAAACTGATAGAAACACTGACGTCAGCAGAGAGATACTGACTGATGACAGATTACTACCCCTAGGTGGTCACAGTGATGAACTGCATGATATTAAACCAGTGACAGGTGCTTAATGAAGAGCATTTCCAACCTACATATATATATTCCAGCAAAAAGCAATAAGAATCATTAATAACACGTGCTTCAATCAAGCGTCTGACTCACTCTTCATCAAATTAAAAATACTTCAATTTAATGAGCTGCTCAAGCTTCAAAAAGTCCAAATTATGTATAGAGCAAGACGACATCCATGAGGCAAAATATTCAAAATGAGTTTCAAGTTCAATAAAAACATGATACACTGAGAGGAAACTCCATGTTCACTAGAGCGGCTGTTGTAGAGGTGGCCCATGGTGCTATGCTACAACTTCACACTGCCACCCTACACCTTTTCAACCGCTCAGCGCCCTGAATTCAAGAATGACATCTTCAGTGCATAATTGGCTCTTTCTTACTGAGCTCTCAAAGAAGAAGTCCAGCAATAAAGCTGGACATTTGAGAAGTCAGCTGGAAGGTCATCCCCAGCTGCAAACCCCGATCACTAAAGCAATGGGAAAGTGTGGGCTGAGAAAAGACACAACTCAGCCAGAGGAAAAAAGCAGCCTGGACAAAGCACAAAGAAGAAGATTGTCATCTTCATCACTTGAAACTGAAACCAAAGTCAGCACTGAGTGTGCAAAATGCAATGTAGCTGTGTGCAGGGATTAAAACCAGAAACAGGAAGTCTGTCACAACTCCATACGGTGAGGAGATGAGGCAAGAAAAGACACACGTACACACACACACACACCCCATGTAGAGGTCTGAGCACTCCTCGCTGTACTGCACAGCAAACACTACGTTGTTTATAGGGCTGGGCATCGTCACTGATTTCTAGAATCGATTTGTTTCCGATTCACAAGGTCCCGAATCGATTCGATCCACAATTTGATTCGATTCAATTCAATTCGATTTGAATCTGGGAAATTTTGCCAGTCAGAAATATTATAATTCAGATCAGTACATTTACATATTTTTGTATCTATAAAAAGGAAGCTGACGCACGCAAGACTTTATCAAAGGTGTGAGCATCACAGCAGATGCCTTTGTGTCAAAGCAGCTGAAGATAAAACACAGAAAAACATGAAGGTGATTTTCCTGGCCTGGGATTTTATACAAATATTCTGCAATAGATCAAAAACGAAAGAAAACCATTAATCAACATATGGATGTTACCTCTGACGTTACAGCGGTTTTATTAGAGACATGGCTAAGCATTTTGCATAATTTTAAAAAGTTTACATTTGCACAGTATTGAATGGCAGAAATTAGGTTTTCTTTTCAGAAGTATGTAAAAGGAAAAAAAAACAGCGGCCGACAGCGCTGTAAACAACGGTAGACTTGTGCGTAACAAGCAAGCGAATAATGCAGAAAACAGATTTTTAGACGGGAAACTGTTCTTGAAGTACAGAGAGAGAGAGAGACAGAGAGAGAGAGACAGAGAGAGCGAGAGCAGTGGCGTGTCTAGAAAATTTTTGTTGGGGGGGCCAGGTAGGGGCACAGATTTGGAGAAGGGTGGCAGATGTAATTGGCAGATAATGTTAAAAAAATTCTACCAATCGTTAACCATAATTCAATAACCCTGTAAACCTAATAACCGAATGTTCTTTTAACTCTTATTAGAATGAGATTTTAACCACTACGGTGCAAAGTTTTTAGATACTGAGTTGATAAAGTACAAGAGATACAATCAGTGCTCTGTCAGTGTTTACTCAGCATTCAAGGACAGCAATATTTGCATAGTATTTTTACTGACATATTTTATCTCTTTATCTCTACTTTTGCCTCCATGCCACCAACACCATGAACAACTAAGGTGACTGGTTCACTGAGCAGACCAAGCCTCTCCGCCGCCTGGTGGGTGAGGTAATTCGTGTCAGAGGCTAAATCGATGAGAGCTCCAATCCAGTCTCCCCTCTTGGTGGTGACGTCCAACAACATCATGAGGACCGGGAGCTCCTTCAGACAACTCTCATCTTCCGAGCCTCTGCCAGCCCACAACTTTGAAGTCACTTTGTTTGTGCACGCCTTTCGAACAGCCTTCAGCTGCTCCAGGGACAGACCTAGGCCAGCAAACACAGCCTCTTGCTCTTCCGTCGGGCCACGGGGTTCTCTCCTTTTATCCCCTTTGGTCCCCTGCCTGGCTGCATCTTTCCTAGTTGGGGTTTTAAGACGCAGGAAGAAGTGGTGATCCGATAAGGCATCACCCCTTCTGCACTCCTCATTACGACACAGAAAGTTTTTACTACACGGGTCTTCCCTCCCATGGGAGTCCAGACACCTGGGACATACCTTTGTCTTTTTCACGTAAGCTCTCCGCTCTGACGGGTTGGCCTTTTTAAACGTCTTACAGTGGTATAAATGCCCTGTATGACCCTCTTCGCCACACAAACAGCAAGGATTCTGGGACAGCTCACCTCTCGTCTCGCTTGCAGTAGCTTTGGTGAATGAACGTCTCTCCATCCTCCGATCTGGTCTCTCTTTTGGTTTCTCGCAGGGGCTCAGATCAGCTGCCCTGGTAGTATTAGACTGTCTGATTGATTGCAACTGCTCAAGTTGCACCAGAACTGTCTTCTGATCTTTCAGGAACTGCCATAGCTTATCAAACCGGTTCTGTGGACTGACATCGTCGACAGGATCACATCGGTACAAAAGCCACCTTTCCTTCACACTGTCCGGCAACTTACTCTCAAGTGACCGGATCACTAACTGATTTTTTATGGCATCTTCACAACCTAGGTCTATTAGGTCCAACAGCGCCCTCTCTACAGCTTGGATCAACTGTAAAACCTCTCTGGGTTTGTTGTTGCGCACGCCCGGTAACTCCTGTAGTTCAAGTACAATGTCATCTGCTATCTGTGATACGTCACCATAACAGTCCTCTAAAACCCGGAAAATCTCGCTCGCAGTACAGCAGTGAGACAGCCTAAGTTCACATTTTACTCGATCAGCAATACTGTCCATCAGGTGGAAGAGCCTGCACTCCGGGGAACCTGTGGGTTCCGCTAATGCTTGGAGGGTCCCCCAGTTACTCTTCCAGCCCCAGTAGCTCCTCCTGTTCCCAAAAAACTTTGGTAGGCTCAGGGGTGCGAGTGCGATCCTCGTTCCGAGTGATCCTTGAGAGATGGTAGACGTGCTCTGTCCTGCCCCAGCGCCATCGGGTCTCACACCATGCATTCCTCGAAGCTGCTGTGGCGTGCTTGAAAGGCCAGGGTTAACCCTTTAGAGCCGAGCAGAGCGGCCCCGCTCCAATCTGCGTAACTATTTTTAAATCCCAGTAGAACTGCAACCATGTAAGCTAGCGCAATAATTTTTTTTGCATATGAAACTGGAGAAGTTGTACTTACATATCACACATGCAGCTTTTCCCAGAGAGATGTTTCCTTCCTCTAATATGTTTGCAGAAATCCTGTAAAAAGCAAACAAATAAAAAAAAACCATAATCCTCAGCCAGACTCTTTATCGATCTGATCAGCTGTTCACATCACTTCCTACTTTGATTATGCCTCGTCACGTTGTCACCGTGACCTATCACGTGGGCCTGTACAACAACAACAGGAAGTGACGTCATTTTCCCCGGGAAATTTAGTTTTTTCTCTCGCTCGTGTATAATGTCGCTTTTTCTAGAAACATACACTCGTACAAAACACAGAACACACACTTTTTACACACTCAAACACATCCACCCATTACATTATTATGCAGCAACAATCCAGACACACCAAATACACATTGCGCGAAGCTTTGGATCTGATTACCGCCCCTCCTGAATACGGAGCTTCTGGCCATTTGTTGGATCCTGATTCTGCCGACAGTGAGGATGAGGCCGACTTCGTTGAAGGGATTGACCCTTGCCAAGACAAGTATGTATATTGTTTGAAATAAAATAATGTTTTTTATGGAAGAGAAACGTAGGAAAAATTACGTTTGCAGTGCAAAAGAGGAATTTCGCTATACAAATTGAACAGATGGTATAATTTCTTTTGTGTATAGTGTTGATAATGTTGAAGAGGAGGGAACTGAAGTCTCCTGCTCAACTGAAGCAGCCCCTACTCCGGAGGGAAGCAGAGGGAGGGGAAGGAGTCGGATGACTTGTCCTCCGGCAAAAAGAGGCAAGCGCTCCAGGTCACTCTCCGGTGATGCAGCTGCCTGGATGAGTGAAAAGAACCCTGACAGCTTGCCTCATCCTCTACTGAATTTCTGTCCAAAAAGAAAGCCAGGTGTGCAGCTGCCATTTTCAGAATGTGTGGACCGTCCATCGCCATCTGAACTATTCAAGATATACTTTGACCATGCTGCTATAAGAACACTGTGTGTCAACACAAACAAAAATGCAGCTAAAAATATTGCTGCAGGCAAAAAATTCACATGGACTGATCTCACAGAGGCTGAACTGTACCATTACATTGGCATAACACTCTACATGGGGGTTCTAAAGCTGCCTAAAATGAGAGATTTTTGGCGCGTGAATTCGATTTTTCATGTGCAATATCCCTCTGAGGTCATGACCAGAGACCGGTTCCTCACCATCACTTGGAATATTCATATGAGTGACCCTGCGGAAGACACTCTCAATGACAGAAAAAAAGGAACTACAGATTATGACTGCCTGCACAGACTACGTCCCCTGTATGACAGTTTACGTGTATCCTACAAAGCTGTATACCACCCACAGCAAAACCTCTCTGTGGATGAGCGCATGGTTTCCACTAAAGCCAGAGTTGTCCTGAAGCAATACATAAAAAGCAAGCCAACAAAGTGGGGGATAAAACTTTTTGTGCTATCTGACAACACAGGCTACACAGTGGATTTTAACATTTATACAGGGAGGTCAACTCTGGTAACTGGGAAGGGGCTGTCATTTGATGCTGTGATGGCACTTATAAACAAAAACTACCTGGGAACAGGATATCACATTTATTGTGATAACTTTTATACAAGCCCAGCACTTTTTCACCACCTTCATGATCTGGGGTTTGGAGCATGTGGGACATTTCGGGACACTAGAGTTGGAGTCCCAAAAACCAAACTTAACGCCCTGACAAAAAAATCTCCACGAGGGACAATCAGGTGGATCAGAGAGGGCCCTCTCATTTTTATCAAGTGGATGGACACAAGGGAGGTGAGTGTGTGCTCAACTCTGCACAGTGCCTTCTCAGGAGACACTGTGAAAAGGATGTGCAAGGCTGAAGGACAACACACAGCAATTGAGGTGCCAGTGCCATCAGCTGTAAAGGACTACAACCGCTTTATGGGAGGAGTTGATCTGTAGGACCAGCTGATTGGCTCCTATTCTTCATGGAGAAAGAGCAGGAAGTGGTATGTGACAGTGCTGCACCACTTTATAGACATTGCTGTCACAAACAGCTACTTGGTCAGCAAGGAGCTCTGTGGCAGACTGGAGCAGCGGCCAATGACGCACCAGGATTTCCAGGAGCAGTTGATCACTGAACTCTGTGGGGTGTCCTCACAATCAGGAGCGAAGAGCTACCAACACATCCCAGTTGCCATTGTTGAAGGGGCATCTGGTCAAAACAAAGCCACAAAGGGGCGCCGGAAGTGCAGGCTGTGTGGGAAGTGCACACCCTTCAAGTGTGAGGCATGCAAAGTGGCTCTGTGCGTCATTGTGGACAGGAACTGTCACAGGGCCTATCACACCTCCACTACTGCTGCTGAAGAATGATATTTGACTGTTTTTCTCTCTCTAAAAGTAATGTGACACTTAGAACTTTTACTGCACTATTGTAAACTTTTTTTTAAAATTATTGTCATGTTGCCAAATTGTGCAAAATATTAATTTATTTATTTTTTGGTTATGCTCCACCGGGGCTACTGAACAGCAATATTTGACTGTGCCTTTCTGTATATAAATTCCTGTGACACTTATAAGTACTATTATTGATGAAAACTCCTCCCCCTTTGTGAGTGTGGACGCTTCATCTCTTTGCTCTTGAATGCTTTGCTTCTTATATTGATTTTTATTGATTTTTATGCTGATTTTTTCCCTTTTTTCCGTATGAGCTTACCTGCGATAGCTTCTGGACACTTATAGATCATTAGGACTAAAGTGTTCTTAACAGAAACAGCAACATTTTATGGTTACCTTATCCTCAGTGCTCCGTGTGTCTGTGGCCTAGACACAGCTGAAGCCTGATTACAGCGTCTGAGCACCGAGCAGCCTCAATAGCCTGGAAAGGTGCTAACCGCTAGGCTAACTAGCAACAAGATGCCTTCCCTCTCCACAGATGACTACCACAGCCTCCTGCAGAAGATTGCAGTACTGGAGACAAAAATTCATCGCTTAGAAGTAAACGTGGAGGTAAATGGACTGTGTGGAAATGAAACAACCTTGCCTTTGATTCAAAACAATGGCGATGAGCAAGCTAGTACACAGCTAAGGAGCACAGATAACATGACCAAGAAAGTAGACTTTGTGCACTATTATAAATCCTCAAGCGATAATCCCCCCTTGGACTGTCTTCGTGCAAAACCAAGACATAAATCATGTCTCCTGGAAGGGGGAGGACGTATCACAGGCAGGGCACAGCGAGCTGAAATCTCTGAAACCGACTGGCCTTCACTTCCTACGAGACAGAGAAGCTCTTCTACCCCTGTATACGAGAGGAAACAGGACTGGACAACCGTGAATAGGAAGGTTAACAACAAACCTTCAAAACAACTGAATGTGAAACTGCAGAACAGATTTGCTCCACTATCAAAGGACCCTGGATCTATATCGGACAACCATCCATCTAAAAGTAGCGAAGTAAGGTCTGAAAATCTGTTGAAAAGTAAAAGACCACAGGGAAAGCTAAAGGCTAGGCCTGAAACTCTGATTGTGGGTGACTCTGCGGTAAAGGATGTACAAAGGATGTGTGGTAAGAACACTAAAGTCCTCTGCTTTCCTAACGATATGGTCAACAACCTGAAGGAGAGAATTCTTCAAATTGCAGATGAATATCCAACTGTGACAAACATTGTTCTGCATACAGGGTCAAACGATGTGTCCAAACAACAGTCGGAGGTTCTGAAACAGGACTTTACTGGATTATTAAATACTGTAAACTCTCTGAATGCAGCTGTATTCATCAGTGGACCTGTACCGCCGGTCAGAGGAGGAGACGAGAGATTCAGCAGGTTGTTTACACTGAATAAATGGCTTATATCAGCATGTGCTGACCACTCGGTGCATTTTATCGACAACTTTAATATTTTTTGGGAACGCAGGCATCTGTTCAAAGCAAATGGATTTAATTTTAACAAGTCAGGGGTGAAACTGTTCACCTCCAACTTGTTTTATTCCATACGTCATCCATCTGTGCTTGGTGCCAAGGCTGAGATAAACGAGGAGTTATCTCATAAAGAGGAACAAACAGTACTCCAAGAACAGACAAAGCCCAGCAGAAACCTTGAGGAGGAGCTCCATTTGCCCCCACCCGGGAAGAGCCTCAGAAAGGAGAGACATCTAAGGCATCTGAGGAAGAGCCTCAGAAAGGAGAGACATCTAAGGCAAGAAGAGGGGTCCCTATTTGCCTCCAACTCTCTCAACAACACCAACGACCAGGACCAGGGACCACGATCTTCCCCAGTCCCCCAAACCCCTGACAGGCCATCACCCTCCTCCCCCTCCCTTTCTCCCTCCTCCCCACACCTGAAATTCACTGAGGAGATGATGGAGCGGGTCAATGGTGGGCTCAGATCTACCCCCCGGCCCAATCCCTTTTTGTCCCCCATAAACCCCCCACCAGAGCGGCCAAAGGTTCGCCATCGAGCCCCACCCTCAACAGAGCAATCGAAGTCACATTGCCCAGCCTCGCCCCCCTTAGTTCCTCTTCATGCCCTGTCTCCGCAGTCTGATGTGTGATGTGTGGAGGGTCCGGGCTGCGAGGATTATGGCAGTGGTGACTTTTCCCAGGAGAAGCTGGGACCCTGTTTACTAGAAGGTTTTAAAATTTCTGTACTTTTAGGTGACAGGAGACATGTGGCCTGGTCAAAACACAGAGAGCTGCACTCTAAAAGATCTTTAAACATAGTAAACATACCTTGTGTGCCACAGACTGCTCCCAAACACGAGGGGACAAGTAATACCTCTAAAACACTTAAGTTGGCTTTATTAAACATTAGATCTTTAGCTGGGAAAACATTTTTAATTAATGATTTAATCACTGAGCACAGCCTTGATTTTATGTTTTTAACTGAAACTTGGTTGGACCAAAGTAACAGTGGAGCTGTTCTCATCGAGACGACCCCTCCTAACTACAGTTTTATCAGTGAGGTCAGGGCGAGCAGGAGAGGAGGGGGGGTTGCTGTCTTATTTAATGAATCATTTCAATGTAAGCAGCTATCTCCTGGAAGTTTTCAGTCTTTTGAATATGTGGCTTTACAGCTGAAGGCCCCATCCAAAGTTGTGTTTCTTAATGTTTACAGGCCTCCCAAATACTGCACAGACTTTTTTTAATGACCTCAGTGAACTGCTGTCTGTGATCTGTGTTGATTTCGACTGTGTAATTATTGCTGGGGATTTTAACATTCATGTGGACAACCCTCAGGACAAAGGGACTAAAGACCTGAGTAACACTCTGGGCAACTTTGGGCTGACTCAGCATGTAACAGAGGCCACACATAATAGAGGACACACTCTTGACCTACTGATCTCCAAAGGCCTGAGCATTTCAAAGGTTACTGTGTCTGATGTGGGCCTGTCTGATCATTACTGTGTTTTCTTTGAAAGTAAAATCTCAGCCCACACAAATATATCAACAACAGTGATCACAAAACGGTGTATAACTGAAGACAGTAGTGAGATCTTTAACCAGGTCTTCCCATTAACACCTGACGTGCCCAGAGGTTCAGTCAATGAGCTCGTCAATAGCTTCAATGCAAAAATGTTAAATGTAATGGATACAATTGCTCCCATTAAGGTGAAGGTTATCTCTGGAAGGAAAAAGTCTCCATGGAGAAACTCCACACTGGTGAAAAATGAAAAAAGAGAGTGTAGGAAAGCTGAGCGCAGATGGAGAAAAACAAACCTCCAGGTTCATTATGACATCTATAAAGAGAAACTTCACAATTATAATTTACAACTGAGGAGTGCAAGGAGGTCCTACTTCTCTGACATCATCACTAAAAACAGCCATAATGCTCGGGTCTTATTTTCTACAGTTGACAGGCTAACAAACCCTCCTGTGTCAGTGGTAGCTGAACTTCATTCAACCATGGCCTGCAATGACTTTGCCAAATTCTTCACAGAAAAAATCCAAAAGATTAGACAAGCAATTGGTACATCAACAGCAGATCCAGTTATTGCAGTTAATAATACAACAGCTTCTTGACATTTTTTGGGTTTCTTTTTATCGCTGTGTAACTGAGTTCAATTGAAAGCCTGCGTGCGCTAGTACCTCTTGCCACAAGTTCCCAGAATCCTTTGCGGTTTTACCCCTGAATGACGTCACATTTTCAATCTTTATCCTGGTGGGCCGGTCTCTAGTCAAAATGCCTGGGCCGATTTTTTGTCCCAGTCCAGCCTTGGAGTCAGACCTGTTACAGATCGTCAACTTTTCTTTATTATCAGGTGTGTTTCCAGAATCACTAAAAACTGCTAAAAACCTATACTGAAAAAGGACAATGTTGACAAGACACAAATGAACAACTACAGGCCGATCTCAAATCTCCCATTTTTAAGTAAGATCATTGAAAAAGCAGTTTCTCAACAGCTCAATTACTTCTTAACACAGAATAATTGCTATGATGCCTTCCAGTCAGGTTTTAGACAGAACCACAGCACTGAAACCGCTCTGACCAAAGTGTTTAATGACATATATCTGAACACAGACAGTGGAAAAATGTCAGTCTTAGTTTTACTGGATCTCAGTGCAGCATTTGACACAGTTGACCACAACATATTACTCAAACGACTGGAGAACTGGACAGGTCTTTCAGGAACTGTACTAAACTGGTTCAAAACATACGTAGAAAACAGGAAATACTTTGTATCAATAGGTAACTTCACATCTGAGCAGACAAGTATCACATGTGGAGTTCCCCAAGGTTCCATCTTGGGACCCCCTCTGTTTAACATTTACATGCTCTGGCACAGATTATAAAGAACAACAAAATAAACTATCACAGCTATGCAGATGACACACAAATATATATCACAATGTCACCAGGAGACCGAGGCCCTGTACAGGCTCTTGGTAAATGCATTGAGGAAATTAATGACTGGTTGTGCCACAATTTTCTCCAGATAAACAAAAACAAAACTGAAGTAATAGTCTTTGGAGCCAAAGAAAAACGATTACAGGTCACCAGAGAACTTCAATCTATACATCTAAAAACCACAAACCAGGCGAGAAATTTGGGTGTAGTGATGGATGCAGACCTAAACTTAGAAAAACACATTAAGACAATAACAAAGTCAGCTTACTATCACCTCAAGAATATTTCTAGGATAAAAGATCTGATGTCTCAACAGGACCTGGAAAAACTAGTCCATGCATTCATCTTTAGTAGGCTTGATTACTGTAACAGCATCTTTACAGGTCTACCTAAAAAATCAGTCAGACAACTACAGCTCATTCAGAACTCTGCTGCTCGAGTCCTCACTAAGACCAAAAAAGTGGACCACATCAGTCCAGCTCTGAGGTCCTTACACTGGCTGCCTGTCCGTCAGAGGATAGACTTTAAAGTTCTGATGCTGGCCTATAAAGCTCTGAATGGTTTAGGACCAAAATACATCAATGACCTCCTGACCCAGTATGAACCTTCCAGATCCCTCAGGTCATCTGGATCCGGTCTTTTATCAGTTCCCAGAGTCAGAACCAGACACGGAGAAGCTGCATTCAGCTTTTATGCTCCTTATATCTGGAACAAACTCCCAGAAAGCCTCAGATCAGCTGAAACACTCAGTTTATTTAAATCCAGGTTGAAGACTCACCTGTTCTCAGCTGCATTTGAATAAAGCACCAAATCCACACTTTAAGCTTAAATTTCAAAACTTACATTTAACTACTGATTTTATCTACTGTTCTGATTTTATCTGTTTTGATTTTATATACTGTTGTTTGTTTGTTTGTTTGTTTTAATCAATTTTAAATCATGCTTTTTATTTGTTTTTGTTTCTAATGTCTCTGTAAAGCACTTTGAATCACCTTGTTGTTGAATTGTGCTATACAAATAAATTTGCCTTGCCTTGCCTATTGTATTGTACTATTATAAATAGTTCATTTTGATGTTGTATTTTTATTGTCATGTTGTTAAATTGTGCCCAATATGCATTTTATTGATATTCATTTTTTACTACTGTTTATAAAAATGATTGTATCTCAAAAATGAATTGATGAAAAAACTCCAAATAAATTTTGTGTAGTTTGAAAGGACTTTGTGCAACTTTTTTTTCATTTACAATTTTGAGCTATATAGCTTTGATATTTTTGTATCAACAAAAATATGTGAAAAACAAAAAACGTTTTTCAATTTCTTTGTGGTTTATTGCACTTTTTTTTTTAGCAATTTCTATAGTTACTATGGATTTGTTACACACATATTATTAAAATTTGGGATATAAGGGTTGTATTGATGTGTAGTAAGTTAAAATACTCAAAAAAATGGGCCTAAAGTATGTAAAAATGTAAACATCAGGTCTGCCGGACTTGTTCTATGGTAGGTCTTAAAGGGTTAAACACAGGGCTCACAAGTCCCTGGGATAGTCCCTGTGGTGGCGCTTGAAGGGCTGCAATGGAAGGACTTGCAGCTTGTCCTCCATTGGGGCCACCTTCATCAATGACCTGGTTACTACTGCCCACTGCAGAACTTTGGCATGCAGCAGGGTGCACGTCAGCATCTAGCGCACCACCGGCACGTGCTGGGCCATCATCTCCACCGGTCGCAGCGGGCCCACTGGGCTTGCTATTGCTGGTCGTCACTCCACCGTCAGCGCCACCTTCATCACTGCCTTCACCTTCACTGCTAGTCCTGCTTCTAAGCTCGCCACAACCAGATCTCCTTCTTCCATCTAGGTTGGTAGCCAGCACCACCATAGCTACTCTCCTCCTTTCCTTGAGCTCTTTGAGACAAGCTCGCATAACATTCACTTCTTTCTCTGGAACATAACGATCCCACTTATGCACAAACTCATTTAGAGCTTCCTCTCTGCCTTCCAAAGCAGGGAGCATTGAATCAAACTGATCCTGTTTTATTTGACCCATTTTGAGCGCCTCCACCTGGCTAATCGCATCTTTTAGGTCAACTCTTAGACTGTCAAACTGACCTGATGCACAACGGGACCATGACGCTTCCTTTAGCTTCATTTCTGTGGGCTGGTATTTTGAGCAGCAGTCCTGCAGCTTCTTCTCCACTTCAGCTATTTCTTTTGCAAACCCACCTGCATCTTCTTCTTCCATAGCAGCAATGTAATCAAAACTGCTATCACAAACCTCACTGTAACTGTCTTTGAGCGTCCTACATTCAGACATGAGGTCGTGTTCAGTCAGAAGGTCAATATTAAAGACAATGGAATTGGCTTTCCTAGTAAAAACTGCTTGCGCAGATGACCACCTTTTCTTTAATTCTTGCCATACTGACTTTTTTCCTTCTTGTTTATTACCGGCGTTATTCCTTTGCCCTCAACAAAGATGGCGGCGACCCACTTCCGGTCGCTTAGCGGCTAGTAACTGAATTAAAAGTTCGTTTTCAGCGGCTGGCTTATCCTATGCCAGCGCCCTAATAGTCCCAGCAAAGAAATCCACACACAGTCTCTCACGTACGAGGGCTTGACGGTGTTTTGAGAACGAAGTCATGTCGATCGGCCGTGACGATCGGCCGGGCTCCGTCTAATTGCTGGATTCGCCGTAGTCGACACAGACCCTCCTCCGCTTCTCCATCGCGGGGACTGGCTAGGTGTTGATTACTGTACAGTTTTTACTAAGTTAACTACCTTTAATTTAGCAAACTCCCACCGTAAGGGTGTGTTTTAACTGATGAAACTGTGTCGTACTCAGGCTCGGACATCTGATTGCTGCCTTTTATAAGCTTTATTGCACAAACACAAGCTAACAAGCTTTTGGTGAGTTACCTAACTACAGTAACTCTAAACACATGCCATCCATTTCTAACGGCCTGGTTACTTCCTGTCAGTTACTTTAGAAACCATGTGGTCACCTGACCTAACACTGTTTCTTCTTCTTCCCCTTAATGTTCAAGTGTCACATGTCAAACAGCTGGAGAGGAAACTACACCAGTGTACTGAGATGTTTCACCAACACGTGCCAGATGCTGTTCCTTCATGGTGACATCACCAGAGACAGCCCTGCCCACCTCAGGACCTCGCCATTGATCATGATGATTACAATGATGACAGCGAGCGGAACTAAGACTGTAAAAATCCACGACCAGAATGTTTAGATGCTTTCTAATTATTAATGAAAAATGAGTTTTTGTCTCTTTTTTTTCTCATTTGTTACTAACAAAGTTCACCAAACTCACACAGTTTACATTCTGTATGTTTCCATCTTTACCAGCCACACATTAACTGCATTTAAGAAAATAATCCTTAGAAATTGTCGTTTTTCTCTTTTGTAATTGATGATAATTCAGTGAATATACTGCGCTGCTTCCTTTCATTGCATCACACATTGCTTTAAGTTTTTCAGTGTCCAGTTATTTTTTACTGCTGTTTGAATTCTCTGTATGTTTGACCCTGTAGACTGTTTGATGGACTGCTTGTCTTCCTGTTTGTTACCACCGCCTGTTTTTGACTAAAGATTTGGATTTCTGACTTTAACACAGCCTCTGTGTGTCCTCCCTTTGTGTCCTCTTCCTCTGTGAATGTGTTGCATGTGTCACAGATTCATTTTATTAACAGCTTTCCCACAGTGAGTTGCATCGGCATTCATTCACAGTACATTTCAGAAGGATTCAGATTAATACAGTGATCTTACAGTCAGAATTATCCTGACAGAGTGCCACTGTAAATTGTCTTTCATCAGGTAAATTTTAAAGTTCAGTATTTCAAAGCAGGAGTTATGAAGAATCATACTGGCATTAGGACTAATAATATGTACTTACAAAGTCTAATTTTTCTAATTATGTTAGAATATTGGAAGACAACCAACTTTTAGTTTTTTCCGCATATTAATTATTCTGAAATAGAGATGGTGACCCTAACTGTACAGAAGCACTAAACAACTGACAATCTAACAAACATTGTTGGCCTGAGCTGTCATGCACAGTGAGTCTGATCCTTTGCTGTGAGAGTCTGACAAGCATGTTTCTGGTCAGTTTGGAAGAAATAATATGACAATGTTGATCTTTTTTTCCAATATTCCTTCTCTTTTACAACATAAACTGTGATCAAAGCTACTTATGTTCACAGCATGTAATAATACTGACAGTCAAGAGTATTGTGGTCTGTTGAACTAGGGTTAGGGTTAGGGTTAGCAATTCAGACATATGTAATCAATATTACTCTTGCTTGATATAACAAACACCTAGGAATTTGTATTGTAATTCAATTTTCATGAAATATTCATATTCAGTATTGGTCATTTTATATTATAACCACGTATCCACCCAGGCTCATGGTGGGGCAGGGCTCTGTCCTGGGATGCTTGAGTACAAGGTAATGTACACCCTGACCAGATATCCAGTCTATCAGAATTGTTTTCAATATTTGGTTCAAAAATATGAGTGACAACAAAAATCCAACTAGGATTCTTGCATATGATGAATGAAGTCTGTCTTTGACTGTATTGTCCAGCTGATCCATCAAACCCCCAGCAGGTGAACCTTGTTCATGACATAACACGGCAACAATGTAAAAAATGAAACAGCAACAGTCTAAATGTAAAGTGCATTCTAAACTCCTCTTCAATAAATCATTATGCAAAGAGTCATTCAGGACTGTAAAACGTGAACTACAGAACCCAGAGTCTTCATCATTAAATCTCTGGTTGCTTCATTTTTCTATCCTATATCAGATACTTTAAGGTTAGGTTAGGTAAACTTGCATTCTCATGGTGAGGCAAAGTGCTTTATGTGTGTGTGTGCGTGTCATGGACGGCTATAAAAGGCCTATAATTAAAGAACAAAGCGGGGTTTGAGTTCGAGTTGCGGCAGACTGTCACTACTTGTAAATGGAACGCAGCCTTCCTACGGCGGACAGCTAATAACAGGAATCGGACGCGGTCCACCCAAGTCCACAGCAACCACCATAGCAACCGCCTAGCATGACCTTAAAAACATATTCTGTCTTCATAACTATCAAAAACGTGAAATGATTTGCAAAGCGTGAAAGTGTTACAGATGCAGAGAGCTATGACGGTATCTTTGGAAGCTGTTTACATAGCTAATAATATACGATGTAACTATGGAGACAGTCAGTCACGTGAGCTAGCGGTGCATGTTTACTACAGTGAATAAGGTGATTGTGTGCACAGCGTGCACACGCTGCACAGGGTAAAGACATTACTTCAATATTGTTTTATATTGATACATGTTTGCCTTCTGTTGACCATCACCTCAGGTTCACCATTACAGTTTCAGCATACAGATGCACACTGTCTAAATATGAACACATTCAAAAACTCATATCTCAGAAATAAGCACAGCTGTTCATGTTTGTCATTAGAGTTTTATTTGTAAGAAAATTATGAACTTCATATTGTGCATCAAATAAAAGAACATTTCACAACTCTGAGTCAACAGAAACAGGAAACAGAAATGTCTCCAATGTGTACAGTGTAGTGTAAGCATTAAAAGATCATAAAGGAAACACTAACATTTATGTGAAACTAATTGTAATATGTTATAATATGTACTTATATTCAGTGGTTATATACAGTATACAGCTTACACAGTGCCCAATTTTCAGGGGCTCAAAAGTCACTGGACAAAGTAACACAGCTTTAAACATAAGGATTGCTTCTAACAGCTGGAAGACTTTCTGTTGTTAATGGCTGTTTGAAATCTAGAAACCATGGACATCAGCAAGATGTGTTTTTTCCTCCTTTGAGAAGCTTTGCAGGGCCTTTGTTGCAGCTGCTTTCAGTTGCTGCTTGTCGGTGTGTCTCTCTGCCTTCAGTTCTCCCCTTCATTAACTGAAAAGTCACCTTCTATTTGTTTTTAAATCAGGTGACTGTAATGACCTAATTTTTTGACTTGAGAAATTGTTGGGTCTTCGTCTTCTTGAGTGTAACTCACTTATCTGAATGGTTGGATGGATGACTATGTTTGTGTAAAAAAAAAAAATGCATTCATTTAAAAAAAACATAAAAATAAACATGGGTAGCTTTAGGCACCAAAAACGTGGTTGAAGTTGAAATATGCCACTGAGAGTAACAATACATGCTCAACATCATGCTCATCTAGGTAATTTATATGTGGTATACAAAAGAAAACCAACAAGGTTAATAAAACTGAAATTCAACAACATAAATATTAATTAGAGGTATTTGTCATGAGATTGTTTGTAGGATAATTTTGATAATTTTGCTTTTGATTACCTTTTAAGGATAGTCTGTTAGTCATTGAAAAAATGTGACTTTTTTAAAATGAAAAATCTGTTCTTAATTCTTTATCTGCATGTTATTATAGAGTTTAAGGGAAACTGACTAAATAGACTTGGATAAATATGTGAAGAATAAATGTCTTTCTTATTTACTTTGAAATTGTGTGATTACCAGTAATGTCCTCCCAATAGGAGCAACATCAGCAGAAAGTCTGACATGTCGTCAGATTTTCCATTATCTGTTTTATTCAGAGTCAGTGTGCAGCAGTATTGCTTCTTTAATCAGTGACCATTTATTTAGTTATATATGACAGTTAAATATTAAACTCTGGTTGAACCCTGGTTTAACTGCTGTACTGTAAAGGACAAGACATTTATACTGTTCCGACCTCAGCGGAAAGCCAGTGTCATCATCAAGGACCCCTCGCACCCTGTGACTTATGTATCATGTTTAACTTGAGTAGTGAAAGACCGCGGGGGTCTGAAAACGATGTGCCGGGAGGTTTTCACTGGCTCTAGTGAGCCTCGACCTTCAGGTCAGCTATTGAGCTGGTGGGTAACAAATGTCTCTGAAAACATTAGAGCAGTTTTGCAAATATGTGATGTTTTGATAAATCAAGCAGATATTATAAGTTTACACAGCTACAGTCTCGCCTTAAAATATCTTAAAGGTTTATTTTGTGACCCAGAATAAGTGATATTAAAACTAAGTAGCTGTCTCCATTGTTGGAAACTGGAATTGGCGGGGTTGTGCTATGAATTCTGGGATAGGTTAGGCCACGAAGGATACACCCAACCAATCCTTCAAATATGGGGAAATAAGGGACGCATTTGTCGGCTGCATTTAGAGCAGCCTTTGAACTAGGACAGCCTTCTTCGCCTGGCTGTGATGTAATCAGCCTTCAAACGCGGCCTCCAAAGGATGCAGCCTATGAATTGGGACATACCTCCTGATACAGATGAACAAAATGGTGGTGGCTAACCAACTGGACATAGTGGTGGTAGACAAACAGAAGAAGACGGCCGTAGTATTAGATGTACCGGTTCTGAATGACAGCAACATCAGGAAGAAGGAACAGTGGTCGCAGTGGTAATCGGAGCACTAGGTCTGGTGACTCCTAAGCTAGGCAAGTGACTCCAGCAGACCCCAGGAACAACATCAGAGATCTCTGTCCAGAAGAGTGCAGTCCTAGTAACAGTTAAGTTACTGCGCAGGACCCTCAAGCTCCCAGAGAGGACCTGAGCTTGAAGGATAGGGGCAAGAGGGGAATTGTTTTATATATATATGTATATATTCAGGGGTGCACATAAGTGGTCTGCAGGCGCACATTCGCTGTCAAAAAAAAAGGCACGCACCAGATAAGAACTTGCAACGCGCTTTTGCGTACATAAGATTTTCTGGAGGAGGACAGACATTTGTTTAGAACCCTTAAAGATGTCGAAGAAGCAAGCTGTGTAAGCAATTACTTTGGTGTTCCTCCACCTCCAAAGAAATGTCAGAACGAGTCCGAACCACAAAAGAAGCACGTATTCTTGGAAAAGTGGTTGCAAGAGGTGAGCTGGCTTCAAACAAATGATGAACGCACAGAGATGTGGTGCAGAATATGCCGTGAAAATCCCACTCTAGCGAACAAAAACACTGCCTGTTATATGTACGCAAACGCGCGTTGCAACTTCTTATCTGGTGCACATCTTTTATTTTGACAGTGAATGCACACCTGCGGGCCACTTATGTGCACCACTGGTTATATATATCACAGGATGACAAATGTGATATCGCATTGTAACAAGATGGTTTGTGCTGCTGTCTTCACTTTTCATTGATGTCATCAGCTGGTATTTTAGCTTGTTTATTATTTTTATTTCCTTATAGTCACTTTTATGTTGTTGTGACTGAGCACCTCCACCCCTCCAATGCTTGCAAATATGACATGCCACACAAACAGGCCCAAAAAAAAAAAAAAAGGCAAGGTGGAGTGGGTTGTTGTATTGCAATGAGTAATTTAAATTATATATTTGGCTTTAATTAATTGTAAAACATTTCTTTCTACAATGGCCTGTTGTCTGTGGCTTAGTAAAAGAAAAGAAGACCCAGCTGCAGAAACAAGCAGAGAGGACACAAGAAGAGCTTACTGCATTGTCAGAGCTTATCACTCTAATGTTGGAACTGAAGAGAGGACATCACCAGCAAAAGGAAGAATTCAAACTGTTAGAGGAGATGAATAAAGAGCTGAAAGAAAACGGAGAAACTTAATCTGGTTAACGAACTGGAAATAGCAAAGAGTGAGGATGAAAAAGAGACAAAACAGAAAGATACTTAAAAAACAAACAAACAAAGTCTATCAAGTGCTCAGTGTAAACTGGAGAGAGAGAAAGGAAGAACTGAACATGGAGAAACAGCTGCAACAAACGGAGGACATAATCAACATCATGACAGAAAGGAAGACAAAATTAGAAAACAATCATAAAGGTGATTGACTTTCAAGTGAGAATAACCTACTGGTACTTCACAGTTTATTAATTGTTCCTTGCAACTAAAATTAGGTGCATAATTTGGATAGTGAATTTTCTTTTATAGAGAATGTTTGTCTTTTTAAGTTTTGCTGTACACCATGATAGCAGATTTTAACCCAAACAACCAATATGTAATTGAAAAGCAGAGTTGCCTAATTCATTCAGAGCATTTAACAAACTGTCTTAGGAGTAGAGAAGTGTACTGGTACTCAATTTCAAGTACAAGGATGATATGCAGAGCTGTGGAAATTAAAGAGTTAAAGTTGATTAAGAATATACAAATCTACAGTACATGGAAATTTAAAACAACCAAAATGAGAAAAAAAGCAAAACATAGGAAATATATTTCAGAAAAGATGATCATTCCATTGAGAAGGATTAGATTTTTTTAATGATTCTATTTCTAACCCAAACAACTTAATACTGTAACCAAATATCTTAAAAAATATGTTATTAGTCAAACCATGTAACAAGTGAAATAAAAACAGGACAAAACACATCAATTTCTGTGTTTTATGGTTTGGAAAGTTTTGTTGATCTAAATGCAAATGTGATTTTTTCCATTTATGTGCTGCCATATGTTTTGCGTTGTGATTGCATTTTACTACTAGTCTTCTAGTCAATAAATATTTTCTGTGATTTTACGCCAATAAAATTCTCTTTACTCCTTTTCTTTATATGTTTTGCAAAGATTAAGATACATGGAATAAATAATTCTGTTATGGCCCTGGGTCATTTGACCCAGTGTTTTGTGTTTATTATGATGATCTTGTGTTCTAGTTTATTTTGTTTATGTATTTGATCTGAAAGAACGAGACAAGCCAGTGAAGGGAAGCTAAAATTGGAGTGATGTTGTTTGTCAGTTGTTTGAACTAGAGAAAACTCAAACTGTGGTATTTTGCACCAGCTTATGGTGAGCAATGCAGGCCTGGATGGAAGAGGCTTAATTTTTGACAGGTGCCTCAACTGGTTATATGACCGTTATAGCGGGCTCTGTTTTCACACTTAAATTTGTAATAATGAACCTGAGAGGAAGGTTGACACAGGGGTAGTGCTGGTGTTTTTGGCTCTAAATAACATGACTTTTGTCTTGTTCTCATTTAAAATAAGAAAATTTAGTGAATAAGACAGTCAAGGAGAGGCTAGACTGACCGACAGGTTCATAAACATGAAGATAATAGCTCAGTGTGTTAAAAATAACACAGGGTTATGAGAGTTGGGGAAATTTGACTCTGCAGTTTTAATAGGCTTCAGATAAAAGCTCCAGCTTTTTTTGACCATTTCCGAAAAAAACCCCCAAACAAACAAATTTTAAAAAAAAACATGTCAGACCTGTTTTCCCATTTCAATTCAGCTCTCCCACACTTTAATGGTACAGGTGTTGTCATTTAACTGTGGTTCTTATCTAGACTTTGTAGCGCTATTAAAAATCAGGCTACCAGAGTCCATCACAATTTGGCACGTATAATTAAATAGAAGGGTTAGCTCCTGAGTGTTTGATTACACAGAGGACTTTAAAGTCACTTCTTGTTAAAAGCAGAAGAGACGTGAACAGTGGTGAAAAGCAGTGCAGTGCAGGGTAAGCAGCATTGCAAAACATGGCATCACCAATTTCCAAATTGAAAACAGAAAAATCATTAGATAAAACCAATGTGTGTCCACACTGCCCACAATCACACAGCAGCAATTCAGAGAAGGCACTCCTGGGTGGTTTTTGGGTGCCCTGGGACCCTGGTTTTCCCTTTGGCTTCAAGGGCTCTGTATATTGCCTCCCTTCTTCTTCGCTCAGGTTTGGCAGGCGGTTTTTAACAGAATTTGTATCCGCTGTCTTTTTCATGGTGGAACTGCATGGGTCTTACAGCAGCAGATACATGAAGTATTGAACAACAGCAAAAAAAAACACAAGCAAAGTAGTATTAAATTCAGTTCTTTTGAATTCTTTTGGCGAAAGAGAAAGACTGAACTCAGAGTGGTAAAGCTCAAAAATAATCTTTATTTTACATTTCCGGAAATGGAGGCCCGAACACACACGCTCTGGTCTTCTCTGCAGCTAAAACCATATATATATTTCTACACTACGTCACACCGACACACAGTTTACTTAGTTCCTCTTTTTTGTGTCTGGTTTCCTGTGCAGCTCTGCACTAATCTTCCCCTTTCTAAAGTCTGTTGCCAGGGTGACCTGTCACCCTCTGACGTAGTTTTTGTCTCGTCTGGGTTTCTAAAGGCCTCTCTTATTAAAATACATAAAACAATATAATCAGAAGATAAGCACTAAGAATATATGTTTATCTTGTAACAGTAGAGAGCAGTGAAGAATATGCCACACACACATGGCACGTTTGTGCACCATAATTTTATATTCATACATACATTTACACCTATATCTCTATATTTGTCTTTTTATCTTAATATTTATATATCAATATCTCTGTTTCTACATTCATTTCATATGAGTGCTTGATGTTTGTTGTACACAGTGGTCCCTCGTTTATCGCTAGGACCACACTGCTAACGATCGAAGATTTATATAAATTTGACAAGCTGAACGCATTCTGTACTGTACAGGAGACATGGCGTGACATTGATTGACAATGGTCTACAGCCAATCAGGACGCAGAACACAACGTGCTGTAAGAAAAAAAAAGGCATGCAAAATTGCACCCAAAAAAAATCCACGAAACAGCGAGATCGTGAAAAGTGAATCACGATATAGCGAGAGACCACTGTATTGTTGTATATTTTATGCGATGACAACTCAATTTCCTTTCGGGATTGATAAAGTTTCTCTGATTCTTATCATCAATTTTACATTTAAATCAACTGACCATTCATAACAAAGTCATTGTGCAAAGGTGGAAAATGTACAACTGTAAGGAAACTTAATGTTTATCAGTTTTTAATTATCCTTCTTATTCTGAATAAGTGATGTGAAAAGGGCAATGCTGTATGATCTGTAACCTGAGCACTGTAAAATATAATTACTTAAAACCATTTGATTTTATGATAGTTGCAACAGATACACAACTTTGGAGCAGCACTAAAGAACACACAAGCGGTCAAACGCTTCACTTTGTTTTTTCATGTTAAGCACAGGTGAAGTTTCTATGTACACTGTTGAATCTAGGTGCAAACTCACTCAAAGAAACAACTGGTAAGTATGTGATGTTACTTAAATACTGTTCTACTTCTTTTGTTTTAGTTCTAATTTGATTCATGTAAATTCAATGCTAGTTTTATACTACAGTTTGAGGTAAATAGAGATTCCTCTTCACACACTAAGGTTAGTTATGGAGTTCCACAGGGTTCAGTGTTAGGACCAATTCTGTTTAGACTATACATGCATAGCATATAGTTTCACTGCTGTGCAGATGACACCCAACTTTATGCACAAAACCAAATAAAACACAGCAGTTAGTTAACCCTTTAAGACCTACCATAGAACCAAGTACGCTAGAGCAAAATTGAAAATTATTTTGGGGTTTTTTCTTTTTCTTTTTTTTTTTGGGGGGGGGGGGGGGTGGGTTTTACACATATTTCTAGTTAGAGAAATTTCAGAGGTATATCCCTCAAAATTGTAAATGCAAAAAAGTTGCTCAAAATAGTTTCCAGCCACAGGAAATTATTTTGAGTGTCTTCATAGTTTTATTTTTGATATTCACCAACTTTTATATATAGGAAAAACAAAAATAAATATTACAATGCAAATTTGCAACAAAAACCAGCATGTACATCAAAATAAACCATTTCCAACAGTGTAATTTGAGTTCTAAGCATCCCAGAAACTATACAGAAAGGCATAACCTCAAACTTTAATTTTAAAAACACCAGCATATCTTTGTAAATGCCCTATAAGAAAAAACGACATTTTCTGTGAAAATGATGTCACTTCCTGTTCCGGGCAGGTAATGGAAGACATCAGATAGATCGTGCTAATGTCTATTCCAATGTAGAAAGTGTTATGAACAGCTGATCAGATCGGCAAAGCGTGTTTCTGGAATATAGTTTTTTTTGCTGCAAATGCTTTTTATGCAATTTTTGTAAAGCTATATGTGGAAGGAAACCGTGACCTATTACAATTACCTATTACAAGCTAAATGCGTAAGATATAGGGGGCAGGAATAGCGCAGTAGGTAGAGTGGTAGCCCCTATGATCATAGGGTCGGGGGGTTTGAATCCACTGAACGACTACCCTGAGGTACCCCTGAGCAAGGTACCGTCCCTACACACTGCTCCTCGGGCACCCAATGGCTGCCCACTGCTTCACTGAGTGAATGGGTTAAATGCAGAGAGGAATTTCCCCACGGGGATCATTATTTATTTATTATTATGTAAGTACAACTCCTCTGGTTGCATATGCAAAAAAAGTATTGTACTAGCTTATGTGGTTGCAATTCTACCAGGCTTTAAAAATAGTTACGCAAAACGGAGCGTACCCGCTCCGATCGGCCATAAAAGGTTAATCCGCAGGAATATCTGGACCTGGATGGCCTCTAACTTTCTGCTTTTAAAATCAGATAAAACTGAAGTTATTGTACTCAACCCTAAAAATCTTAGATTCTTACTCTGGATACCATAGGATACCTAGGCCATCAGTAATACTGTGAGGAACCTTGGAGTCATTTTAGACCAGGATATGTCCTAAAATAGACATTTTAAACAAATATGTAGGACTTATAGTACCATATCACCCTATCAGAGTATTTCACTCTCAGACAGTGGACTTACTTGTGGTTCTTGTAGAGTATTCAAAAGTAAAATGGGAGGCAGAGCCTTCAGTTTTCAGGTCCATTATCTGTGGAACCAGCTTCCAAATTGAAGACAAACACTATTCGTACTTTTAAGATTAGGCTTAAAACTTTCCTTTTTGCTAAAACTGGATATGGTGACCCTGAATCCACCCATAGTTATGCTGCAATAGATGAAGGCTCCTGGGGGATTCCCATGATGCATTGATTATTTCTTCTTCAGTCATCTTTCTCACTCACTATCTGAAAATAGACATCTTTGCATTGAATCATACCTGTTATTAATCTCTGGCTCTCTTCCACAGCATGTCTTTTATCCTGTCTTCCTTCTCTCATCCCATCCAGTCACAGCAGATGGCCCCGCCCCTCCCTGAGCCTGGTTCTGCCGGTGGTTTCTTCCTGTTAAAAGGGAGATTTTCCTTCCCACTGTCGCCAAAGTGCTTGCTCATAGGGGGTCATATGATTGTTGGGTTTTCCTCCGTATGTATTATTGTAGGATCTACCTTACAGTAGAAAGCACATTGAGGCGACTGTTGTTGTGATTTGGCGCTGTATAAAATAAATTGAAGGATGTGTTCAGGAAAAAAAAATACATAGACTTGGATAAATATGTGAACAATAAATGTCTTTATTATTCATTGACTTTGAAATCGTGTGATTACCAGTAATGTGCTTCCAAGAAGAACAATACCAGTGGAAAGACTGACATGTTATCCGATTTTCCATTATCTGATTTATGCAGAGTCAATGTACAGTGTACTGAGATTTTGCTTTCACTTGTCAGCCAACCATTGGGTGTAATCAGTGACCTTTTATTTAGTTATATATTAAAGTTAAACATTAAAAGGCTGCAATTGTATGATCATTATAAACACTTGCATATTCTCTGTAGCAGTGTTTAAAAGCATACAGTGTGATTATTAAATAAATCCAACTTAAGCTTGCACCGAAGAAGAAGAGACTGGATCAAAGTGCACGTCATTCTACAGTCAAAGTCTTGCGCTGTACGGTGTTGAATGGTGGTGCAAAGTCACTCAGAAAAACAACTGGTATGCACTGCTTCTTATTTAAACATCAGTAATTAGTACCATAGTAACTGACCTTTAAAATAACGACTGAATTAACACTTTATTTATTTGATAGATTACTATTTTTTGCTTAGTCTGGAGCATTCTATCAGTCAAAGTACATACCACAGTATCACAAATGGGATGATGCATTGTAACAAGATCCTTTGTGCTGTTGTCCTTACTTTTCATTGATGTCATGAGCTGGTATTTTAGCTTGTTTATTATTTTTATTTCCTTATAGTCACTTTTAAGTCACCTTTATGTTTCCAGCACTGCAGGATACTCTAATGGGATTGATTGATCTTTGCACGATTTCAATGCTCTTTGGTTCCACCATGCTGTGACCCTATTCCTGTCAACAGATATTGGCATTGAGTTATTGAGGTATAGAAACTTTAACACGCAGTTTGACTTTTTTACATTTAGTCTGGTTATTATAGTTAATAGTTCAACTGCATCTTTATTTTTCATACTAAATCTATGATGATGGCATGCAGGCAAAGCATTGACAAATGCCACATACTCTCTCTTCGAGTAAAGAAAAACAGAACGGATAGAAAGAAAACCACAATCTGTCCACGTCTCATTCACCTAGCGGTGCAGAAAGAGTTAAATTACGTTCTCTACTGGAGTCCTACCTCATGTGACAAATATGGCCAATGTGATTGGCTGTGCCTTTCAGGGAGCTCTGTATGTTTTTAGCAGTGGAAAGCCTGCGCTGCGAGGAGGAGGATGGCAGCAAAAAGGAAGAACCTGGATATAAAAAAAACCTGTAAGTCACTTAAAGTCAAGTTCACTCATATAATGTGTCCGTCATAATAACGTTACAGACTTTGGCCCACATCAGTCTAAAATTGTATGTAACCATGAATAACCTGTTTTGGAAACTAACTGCACCCTACAAACATTACTGATCAGTAATGTTTGTAGGGTGCAGTTAGTTTAGTTTAGTCGGTCATTTGTTTAATAGTACTTTAACATTATATAATTCACATATAAAACTATGAATTGTGATTTTAAATGGTTTAAAAGCATGTAGAATAGCATATGTAGGCAAGTATATTTCTCCTTTTGTTATCAAGAAGCAAAGACAAAAAGGAAAAAAAAAAGAAACGGGGCAGGGTTCGGTGGTTGAATCATCCATCCCCACCAATGCGGAAACCAAATCTTCAAACGCCCTTGGCTGAAATGTTAAGAGAGGTTTCTGTGTATTCGTGTGCTTATCCATATTAAGGAAATTATAATTCAAACAACATTTTGGTCCAAAAAAGGCTGTTTGGCCATGACAAAAACCCAGAGATGCATTTTTCAAATGCAAAATTTATATTTAAAAAGAAAAAACAATTTATTTTAAATAAATGGAAGAAAAAAGAAACCTTACACAAACCATGGCTTGTCAGTGTTGTGGATGAGTGCATGGGTGGAAGAATGGTGTTTGCAATGTTGTTTAGTGCAGGAACAAACCAAAGGCAACCAAAATCCAAAGGGTTGTTTCTGAGAAAAGCACCACACAGTGATTGAGCGAGGATGTTTTTTTCTCACTAATTGTGACTGAACCACTCCACCCATCCAAATCAAACGAGACATGCAACACAAACAGGCCAAAAGAAACGCAAGGTGGAGTGGGTCGTTGTATTGTAATGAGTAATTTAAATTATATATTTGGCTTTAATTAATTGCAAAATATTTTTTTTCTACAATGTCCTGTTGTTTGTGAAAAAGAAAGAAAAGTAAAAGAAAAGAAGACCCTGCTTCAGAAACAAGCAGAGAGAACACAAGAAGAGCTGACTGTATTGTCAGAGTTTATCACTCAAATTGTGGAACTGAAGAGGGGACATCACCAGCAAAAGGAAGAATTCAAACAGTTAGAGGAGATAAATAAAGAGCTGGTAGAAAACAAGGAGAAACTTTGTCTGGTAGAAAATGAAATAGCAAAGAGTGAGAAAGAAAAAGAGACGGACAAAACAGAAAGATACTTGGAGGAAAAACAAAGTCTATTAAGTGTTCAGCGTAAACTGGAGAAGAGAAAGGAAGAACTGGAGAATCTACAACTGAACATGGGGAAACAGCTGCAGCATATAAAGGATATACTGAGTAGAATGACAGAAAGGAGGACAAAATTAGAAAACAATTATGAGGTGATCAAGTCGCAGCTGCAGGAGGTAGAAAATCAGTGATTAGTAGTGAGAAAGAATAAATAAATGATGTACACTGATTGATTAACCTTACTATCTGACGTGATATCTTAAATAAAACAATATAAATAAATAAATAAATAAAATAAAACAATCGTTAGTTGCAAAGAAGAATAATCTAAGAAAGATAGCAATATTTTTTTCAATTTATGATAAATTATATTCATGTTGTTTGAGTAAGAAAGTTTAAAAAGAAAGGAATAATCTCAATTGACTAAACAGAGAGATGGCGCTGGAAATGATGCACAGCAGGTTGAGTAAGAAGGAAATGTACTAATGCGTGAAGAGGGTATGCTGAGAAAAAGGAAAGAGTACTCTGAGGAGATGATGAATGAAGAAAATGAGAGGGGATGATGGGTGGACAGAAGTTAATGAATCAGGAAGTGCAGAGGATTAGTAAGGAGGAAGTTAGGGTAGCTATAGAAAGAGAGTTGGTCAAGATTCCATACCTGTAGAGGTATGGAGAAGTCTGGTAAAAAGGCCAGTTGACTTTTTCACTATATTTTTTTTAACAGTCTTGGAGAGTGAGAGGACGCATGAGGAATTGAGAATTGTACTGGATGATGTGGAGAGCTGTGGAAATTAAAAACAATTAAATTTCATTAAGAATATGTTGTTATTAAAAAACAGAAAAGAGAACTGCTCAAGCAAGGAAGAAAGCTGAAAGGAACAAATGTTTATTTAAACGAACACCTAATCAAGAAAAATGCAGACATTGCAAGACAAGCAAGAATATTAAGAAAACAGAAGAAAATACAATCAACTTGGATGTCAGATTGTAAGATATTCATTAAATTAAATGGAACACCAGAGCAGGCAAAAGTTCTAGTCTTCAAAGAGAACAGAACTAGAAAAATATAACTAATAAATCATAATGCAAAGCAGTGCTAAATATGATGGCACTTGTCTAAGTTGCACAACCAACTCAGATGTCTGACAGTTTCATGTAACAATAGATAGATATTGACAATAGGACATATGTATGTCCTGGTGTATGACAGCATAGATCCTGATTGTAATTTCTTTAACAATAAGATAAATGAATGCAATTATTATAGACAATTTAAAAAGAAAATAAAGGTAGAAAAGGGTATAACAATGGTTCACTTTAATAGAGGAAGCCTATATGCAAACTTTCAATCCATCAAAGAAACCAATATACAGTTTAAACAGCCATTCAAGATGATAGCCATATCAGAGAATTGGATAACTCCTGAAAAAGAAGCAGACTTAAATAAATAAACGGATATGAATTCCTTCATTTAGACAGGGTCAACAAAATAGGAGGTATTTCAATATTGCTTCGAGGTAGCAAAAAGCGCTCCTGGAGGTGGATTCTGCAAACCTTTCAGCCAAGGTTCAGAGACTGAAGAATCACCTCTGTGCATTGTAGATGACTACATTTCACAAAATGGGACTTTTTAAATGGATATCCATCAAAAGGTTAATGCATTGCCTTGATGTGATGTCATTTCCATTGTAGAGAAATCATTTTTGGACTAACAAAATCTCAAATATGTCAAAAAAAGCAAAGGGAAATGTTCTAAAAAATAACCATAACCTGAAGATGTTTTTCATACAGGCCAGTAACCCGAGGAAGGGTCTAAGCTTGTTCTTGTGTTATCACAGTTCCTGTGTAATTTACTAGGGGATGGAACATAAACCATGAGCCTTTTTCATTGTTTTGTTCATTTTGTTTTTTAAATAATCTGACCTTTTGTGTTTGCTCTCCTGGTTTGCCATTTATCCTTCAAGTATGTAAGGCTTTGAGATAAAAGGGAAAAGGCCCTTGTCTTTTTAGTGCTTGTTTATTTCGAGTTATTGCAATGTTCATGAAAATAACTTTTTCATTTGATAAAATGTTAACATGTGGTCATTTATTCATAAATGTATTACGAAACACACAACTACATATTAGTTTGTTTGGTTTTTTAGACTTAGACTACCAGTGAAATACAATAACATTCATATTTGAATGTTAGGGGGCGATCGTGGCTCAAGAGTTGCAAGTCTTGTAATAGGAAGGTTGCCGGATCGAGCCCCGGCTCCGACAGTCTCGGTCGTTGTGTCCTTGGACAAGATGCTTCACCCATTGCCTATTGGTGGTGGTCAGAGCCCCGGTGGTGCCAGTGTCCGGCAGCCTCGCCTCTGTCAGTGCGCCCCAGGACAGCTGTGGCTACAATGTAGTTTGCCATCACCAGTGTGTGAATGGGTGGATGACTGAATGTAGTGTAAAGTGCTTTGGGGTCCATAGGGACTAGTAAATCGCTATAAGTTCAAAATCCTCACCTTTACGTTTATGTCTCTACAAGGTGGGGCCCCCATCTATATCTCGGAGCTTCTCCAGCCCTATTCTCCAAAGCGAACTCTTAGATCCACTGATAGCGGTCGTCTATCTATCCCACGGACTCGTCTGAAAACAAAGGGGGATCACGCATTTCAAACCCTGGCTCCTATACTGTGGAATGGTTTACCCCCCCCACTACGCACCATCGACACGATGGCTTCTTTCAAAAAACAGCTTAAAACTCATCTGTTTAGACAGGCATTTGGGAAATGTTAATGCGTAACATGTTGTTTTATTTTATATTTATATTGTATTATTGCTTTTTTGATATGCTTTTATACTTTCTTTATGTTGCTATATTGTTTGTTTGACATGTTTTCTTGTGAAGCACTTTGTAACAGCGTTTTGTCTTAAAAAAGTGCTATATAAATAAATTTTACTTACTTACTTACTTACTTACTTACTTACTATACAAATACAGGCCATTTACCATATTTAATTTTAAGTACAATTTTGATTAAGTTCAGTTTACAGAATTAAGTAAATGGAACAAAATGTTGGATTAACTGACCATCTATATTTCAGTCACATTGACCAAGCATGTCAGTGTTATTTACTCAATTTTTTGGGGCGGTTTTCACTTAACCTTACATTTGTTTTTAACTCATGATTTCTGTTATATGTACAAATCTTTTCATGTTTGTGTAAGAACTACAATTATTCATTTCAACTTAATTTGTTTAATCTTTAGTTATTCAATTGATCAAGTATATTGAACAGATTTGACTGGTTTCCAATCTACTCAATATTTTTAAGTGTAAAATTGTTGCCTCAAAAATTATCGAATGCCAGGACTGCCATAATGAATTAATTAAATACACCATTAAATAATTAATTAAATGTGGCAATAATTAATTAAAATTGGAATTAATTAATTAAATAAATAGTTATGACACATGTAATTAATTAATTATTGACACATTTAATTAATTATTTATGTATTTCACATTTTAATTAATTATTGACACATTTAATTAATTAATTATTGACACATTTAATTAATTATTTATGTATTTCACATTTTAATTAATTATTGACACATTTAATTAATTATTGACACATTTAATTAATTATTTAATGATATATTTATTTATTTCATTTTGGCAGTCCTGGCGCCTGGCTCTCATCTCGAAATAATTGTGTGGATGCTTTAAGCATCCACACTATTGAGTTCCTCTTGGGACTTCCGTACACTTTTTGGCACTTAACTACTTCCACAATTTTCAGCGGATTTTCACCGTTCAAATTTTAAACTATTCTGCTATTTCTGCTAATGTGTGCTATGTCTTTTGGTATTTTTCACTATTATACTTTTTAAAATATTAAGCTTAATTTGTCCCATTGAAATGAATGGGAAACTTCTGCAATTCTGCTAAAATTTGCTTGTTTCTGAAACTTAACTACTTCCTCATATTTTCACGTAGAACAACCATTCAAACTTTAAAATGTTCTCAAATTATTGGGCTATTCAGGTATAAATCAGCTTTTTCAAATCTTTTACCGTTTTACTTTTATGCCTCTTAAAGTTTTCAGTTGCAAAATTGTGATTTTTCACAAAATACATGCGTTGTTATGGTTGCTATGCACTTGGCTTCCAGTGTGCCACTGAAGGTTTTGCAGTCTTCTCTTCATGTCCGAACAACTTCTTGCTACTTGCTCAATTTTCACTCAACTTCCACTAATTGTGTGGATGCCTGAATAGGCATCCACACTATTGAGTTCCTGTTTCTCTTTATTGTGTGGATGCCTTAACAGGCATCCACACTATTGAGATCCTGTTTCTCTTTCTTCTTTATTGTGTGGATGCCTTAATAGGCATCCACACTATTGAGTTCCTGTTTCTCTTTATTCTTTATTATTCCGGGTGTTTCCGTACACTTTTTGCCGTGGATCTACTTCCACAATTTTTGTGCTATTTTCACCGTTCAAACTCTAAACTGTTCTGCTTTTTCTGCTAATGCCGGCTATGACTTTTGGTGTTTATTACTATTATACTTTTTAAAATATTACACTTTTTTCCTTTAATTTGTCCCATTGAAATGAATGGGAAACTTCCACAATTCTGCTAAAACTTTCTTGTCTTTGAAACTTAACTACTGCCTCATACTTTCACCTAGAAACTTCATTCAAACTTTAAAATGTTCTCAAATGATTTGGCTATTCCTGTATGATTCAGCTTTTTCAGATCTTCTACCGTTTTAATCTTATCCCTCTTTGAGTTTTCAGTTGCAAAATTGTGATTTTTCAGAAAATACATGCGTTGCTATGGTTGCTATGCAATTAACTCAGAGGGGACAGTGAAACTGTTTGAATTTTCTCTTCATGTCCAAACAACTTCTTGCTACTCGCTCAATTTCCACTCAAGCCCCACACATTATACATCAAAACGTAGGTATTTTTGCTGGCTTTCAGAAAATGTCACTATCATTGTTGTGGGACTTATAGATTTTTTGCAAATCTCCTCAGAGTAACACAAAGTCAGAAAACTCTCCATATAAACTCAATGGAGAGTTTGTTCAAAATCACCGCTGGATTTCTCTAATGAGAGGCATTTTCAAATTGTCATATCTCCTTAACGAAGCGAAGTTAAGACATGAGGCTTGTCCCGTATATGTTCAGACACTCCTGACGCTCACAATTCAAGAATTTCTTTCTCACCTATTACCGTTCTGAAATGAGTTGGACTTGTTTGAGGGTAGGAAATTTGTCCCTCGCTCAGATTTCATCAGATTTCAATCTCTGGAAATGAACCACTTTTTTCTCTCGTCATATCTTTTTGATGGATTTCCACAGAGCCCTGAAAATTTCCATGACTGTTCACCAAAGCCTGCTGTTTCTTACGGTGAAAGAATGATTTTGATGCTCCATATAGATTTTGAGTTACCAAAGGTTGTTTGAGCGCAAGTCAAGGCAGTTTTTGCTTCGCCTCTACTCAGTTACAGTGTATTACAAGTCATATATCTTTAATAATTTATGTTTTATCTCTGAATTATGAAGACCTGAAGATTCCCCCATCTCTTCTGAATAAAACGATGCCTGAATGACCGTTCTAGCCTCTACGGTTAGGAAATTATGGCCATTTGTTCGAGGGGAATCCTGAATGTCAGAAATACACTGAAGAAAACTCACACCTCTCTCTGTGTCTGTGTGTGTAAGGGCTGACTACAGCAGGTGCAGCTAATTTAACTGACCTTCATATACCAAGCCCAGACTCTCCACAGCTCCTGTTCCCTTTACTCTCTGTGTATGTGTGTCTGTGTATCAATATTTCTCCTATGTTTAGGTATTACTCCTCAATCATAGTATTTCTGCTAAAGCAAAGTACTTCTACTACATCTTAGTACTTCTGCTAAATCATAGTATTTCTGCTAATTCATAGTATTTTTGCAAAATCATGGTATTTGTGCAAAATCATGGTTTTGGGGCCAAATATTTCTGTTATTTTATAATATATGTGCTGAATATATTATATGTGCCAAATCATAGTATTTATCCCAAATTATAGTATTTATGCCAAATTACAGTATTTCTGCTAAAACGCAGAAATAGTACCTTTTAGCAGGAATTTCTACCAAAAGATAGTACTTCTGCTAAATCAGAGTATTTCTGCTAAACCAGAGTATTCCTGCCAAATCATAGTATTTGTACTGAAACATGGTACTTCTGCCCAATCATAGTATTTGTACTAAATCATAGTACTTGTGCCAAATCATAGTATTTATACCCAATCATAGTATTTCTGCTAAATCATAGCATTTGTGCCAAATCATGGTATTTGTGCAAAAACATAGTATGTCTGCAAAACCATAGTATATCTCTTATGTTATAGTATTACTACTAAGGCATAGTATTTCTGCCAAATCATAGTATGTGTGCCAAATCGCAGTATTTATACCAAATCACAGTATTTGTGGTAAAACATAGTATTTCTGCCATATTGTGGTATTTGTGCAAGAACATTGAACTGTTATGTTATAGTATTACTACTAAGTCATAGTATTTCTGCATTGTTATAGTATTTGTACTAAAACGTAGTATCTCTGCCAAGTCATAGAATTACTGCAATTTCATAGTTTTTTTTAGGAAATCTGTTATGTTATAGTATTACTACTAAGTCATAGTATTTCTGCCAAATCATAGTATTTGTGCCAAAGCATCGTATTTGTATGGAGTCATAGTATTTCTTCTAAGTCATAGTATTTCAATCAAATCTCAGTAGTTGTTGTTAAAACGCAGTATTATTGCCAAATCATAGTATTTGTACCCAATCTTAGTATTTCTGCTAAATCATAGCATTTGTTCCAAATCATGGTATTTGTGAAAAAACATAGTATGTCTGCAAAACCATAGTATATCTCTTATGTTATAGAATTACTACTAAGGCATAGTATTTCTGCCAAATCATAGTATTTGTACTAAATCATAGTACTTGTGCCAAATCATAGTATTTGTTGCACATCATAGTATTGGAACCAAAACATAGTATTTGTCCCAAAGCATCGTATTTGTATGGAGTAATAGTATTTCTTCAAAATCATAGTATTTCAATCAAATCTCAGTAGTTGTGTTAAAATGCAGTATTATTGCCAAATCATAGTATTTGTACCCAATCATAGTATTTTTGCCAAATTGTGGTATTTGTGCCCAATTAATAATTCTGTTATGTTATAGTATTACTACTAAGTCGTAGAATATCTGTTATGTTATAGTGTATCTGCGGAATATAGTATGTGTGCCAAATCGTAGTATTTATACCAAATCACAGTATTTATGCTAAAACATAGTATTTCTGCCATATTGTGGTATTTGTGCAAGAACATTGAACTGTTATGTTATAGTATTACTACTAAGTCATAGTATTTCTGCCAAATCATAGTATTTGTGTGAATTTGTATACTGTAATATCACTGTAGTATGTAGTGGCTAAGTAGGGGGTGTTTACAGTGTAAATAGGTCATCTCTTGTGTTGGAGTGCCCTCTTGTGGCGCCTTTTGGGTAGTGCCTTAGTAAACGTGAACCCTGTAAGAAGTGGTATCAGACTGATTTGTAGTGGAGGAATTTGTTGCCAGTTTTCTTAATCATAGAAACCACACCATATCACCTCTCCACATCCTCCTACTGTATGCCATGCCTCCCTGTACCATCCATCTGACCGCCAATAAACTCCACCTGTGGTAATCTAATCCCTGGATGTCAGCCTCTCCTTCTGACCGAGGATAGTTACTATTGCAGCACCACCCAGCATTAAACTGACGTACACCATTCTGTACAATAGTATTTGTGCTAAAAAGTAGTATTTCTGCCAAATCATAGTATTACTGCTATTTCATACTATTTAAGCGAAATTACAGTGTTTCTGCAAAAACATGTTTGAGGGGTGGAAATCTGTCCTCTCATTTTTCAAACTCCGAAAATTAAGCCATTTCTTCTCTCGTCATATCTCCGCGACAGAGATACAAAGAGCTATGTAAATCGCAGTCAAAGTACACCAAAGTCCGCTGATTCACCCAGTGCAAGAATTATGCTTCTATCCCACCTAGTTTTGGAGTACAAATTTATACACTATCACAGACCGGTAATTCATATTGATAATTTATTACAATTCTGCAAAGTTTTATGATTTTAGCAGCTTTTCTAATATGGACCTCAGATTCTTGTTAACAGTCTATGGCAGAAATACATACAAGTACACAGCCTGATGAAGCAGACAGAAGCAGTACCTCTGATTGGTTCAGCATTTTCACCTCTTATCAGCACAAATCTCAGCCTCTTCTGCTGTTTTCATTAGAATTGTAAGCTTTTCCACCTTTTTTCAGTTACGTGAGAACCAGTTTGGCTCAATGAGTAGCTGAAAAATATCAGCCTCTTCTGCTGTTTTAGCAGGATTTCAGAGTTCAGCTTTTTCACTTGTTTTAAGCAAAAATTTCAGTTTCTTTACCTCATTTCACAACAAAGTTCTTCCTCTTCACCTCTTTTCTGCTAATTTGAGCTTCTGCTCCACAGTGCACATTGTCCCTCTCATCATATCTTTGCTTGTGACCAGAACTCATTTGGCTCAGAGGGTAGGGCATCTGCCGTGAGACCCGGTGGCAGAGGTTTGAATCCTACCTGTGACAGTTGCTACACATGTTCCCTGCTTGCATGCGCTCTGCTTTCTTGTGTGTCACTGCTCTCCAGTGTGTCATTACACATACAGCCATCTTCAGCAAGCACTTCTGCTTCTACACCTCTTTTCAGCTCATCTTTTTGCTTCTTTGCCTCTTTTCAGCAGAAATTCTTCTGATTCACCTCTTTTCTGCCAAATGTTTAGCTTTTTCACCTCTTATCAGCACAATTCTAAGCAGCTTCTGCTAATTTCACCACAATTGTCACTCTCTCCACCTCTTCTTTGTGTGAATGAGTTTGGTGCAGTGAGGTGAATCGCCGCCTTTAGACCAGAAGGGCCAGGTTCAAATCCTGCTCAGGGCAATGAATTTTTGTTTTGTTTTTTCAACTTTTTCAGCTTTTTTCAGCAGACATCTTCAGCGTTAAGGCATCCACACAGCATTTTCGCAGGAAATGCAAATTTTTCTAGTTATTATTCCGGGTGTTTCCGTACACTTTTTGCCGTGGATCTACTTCCACAATTTTTGTGCTATTTTCACCGTTCAAACTCTAAACTGTTCTGCTCTTTCTGCTTATGCCGGCTATGACTTTTGGTGTTTATTACTATTATACTTTTTAAAATATTACACTTTTTTCCTTTAATTTGTCCCATTGAAATGAATGGGAAACTTCCACAATTCTGCTAAAACTTTCTTGTCTTTGAAACTTAACTACTGCCTCATACTTTCACCTAGAAACTTCATTCAAACTTTAAAATGTTCTCAAATGATTTGGCTATTCCTGTATGATTCAGCTTTTTCAGATCTTCTACCGTTTTAATCTTATCCCTCTTTGAGTTTTCAGTTGCAAAATTGTGATTTTTCAGAAAATACATGCGTTGCTATGGTTGCTATGCAATTAACTCAGAGGGGACAGTGAAACTGTTTGAATTTTCTCTTCATGTCCAAACAACTTCTTGCTACTCGCTCAATTTCCACTCAAGCCCCACAAATTATACACCAAAACGTAGGTATTTTTGCTGGCTTTCAGAAAATGTCCCTATCATTGTTGTGGGACTCATAGATATTTTGCAAATCTCCTCAGAGTAACACAAAGTCAGAAAACTCTCCATATAAACTCAATGGAGAGTTTGTTCAAAATCACCGCTGGATTTCACTAATGAGAGGCATTTTCAAATTGTCATATCTCCTTAACGAAGCGAAGTTAAGACATGAGGCTTGTCCCGTATATGTTCAGACACTCCTGACGCTCACAATTCAAGAATTTCTTTCTCACCTATTACCGTTCTGAAATGAGTTGGACTTGTTTGAGGGTAGGAAATTTGTCCCTCGCTCAGATTTCATCAGATTTCAATCTCTGGAAATGAACCACTTTTTTCTCTCGTCATATCTTTTTGATGGATTTCCACAGAGCCCTGAAAATTTCCATGACTGTTCACCAAAGCCTGCTGTTTCTTACGGTGAAAGAATAATTTTGATGCTCCATATAGATTTAGAGTTACCAAAGGTTGTTTGAGCGCAAGTCAAGGCAGTTTTTGCTTCGCCTCTACTCAGTTACAGTGTATTACAAGTCATATATCTTTAAGAATTTATGTTTTATCTCTGAATTATGAAGACCTGAAGATTCCCCCATCTCTTCTGAATAAAACGATGCCTGAATGACCGTTCTAGCCTCTACGGTTAGGAAATTATGGCCATTTGTTCGAGGGGAATCCTGAATGTCAGAAATACACTGAAGAAAACTCACACCTCTCTCTGTGTCTGTGTGTGTAAGGGCTGACTACAGCAGGTGCAGCTAATTTAACTGACCTACATATACCAAGCCCAGACTCTCCACAGCTCCTGTTCCCTTTACTGTCTGTGTATGTGTGTCTGTGTATCAATATTTCTCCTATGTTTAGGTATTACTCCTCAATCATAGTATTTCTGCTAAAGCAAAGTACTTCTACTACATCTAAGTACTTTTGCCAAATCATAGTATTTCTGCTAAATCATAGTATTTCTGCCAATTCATAGTATTTTTGCAAAATCATGGTATTTGTGCAAAATCATGGTTTTGGGGCCAAATATTTCTGTTATTTTATAATATATGTGCTGAATATATTATATGTGCCAAATCATAGTATTTATCCCAAATTATAGTATTTAAAAACGCAGAAATAGTACCTTTTAGCAGGAATTTCTACCAAAAGATAGTACTTCTGCTAAATCAGAGTATTTCTGCTAAACCAGAGTATTCCTGCCAAATCATAGTATTTGTACTGAAACATGGTACTTCTGCCCAATCATAGTATTTATACCCAATCATAGTATTTCTGCTAAATCATAGCATTTGTGCCAAATCATGGTATTTGTGCAAAAACATAGTATGTCTGCAAAACCATAGTATATCTCTTATGTTATAGTATTACTACTAAGGCATAGTATTTCTGCCAAATCATAGTATGTGTGCCAAATCGCAGTATTTATACCAAATCACAGTATTTGTGGTAAAACATAGTATTTCTGCCATATTGTGGTATTTGTGCCCAATTAATAATTCTGTTATGTTATAGTATTACTACTAAGTCGTAGAATATCTGTTATGTTATAGTGTATCTGCGGAATATAGTATGTGTGCCAAATCGTAGTATTTACACCAAATCACAGTATTTTTGCTAAAACATAGTATTTCTGCCATATTGTGGTATTTGTGCAAGAACATTGAACTGTTATGTTATAGTATTACTACTAAGTCATAGTATTTCTGCGTTGTTATAGTATTTGTGCTAAAACGTAGTATCTCTGCCAAGTCATAGAATTAATGCAATTTCATAGTTTTTTTTAGGAAATCTGTTATGTTATAGTATTACTACTAAGTCATAGTATTTCTGCCAAATCATAGTATTTGTACTAAATCATAGTACTTGTGCCAAATCATAGTATTTGTTGCACATCATAGTATTAGAACCAAAACATAGTATTTGTCCCAAAGTATCGTATTTGTATGGAGTAATAGTATTTCTTCTAAATCATAGTATTTCAATTAAATCTCAGTAGTTGTGTTAAAATGCAGTATTATTGCCAAATCATAGTATTTGTACCCAATCATAGTATTTTTGCCAAATCGTGGTATTTGTGCCCAAATAATAATTCTGTTATGTTATAGTATTACTACTAAGTTGTAGCATATCTGTTATGTTATAGTGTATCTGCGGAATATAGTATGTGTGCCAAATCATAGTATTTATACCAAATCACAGTATTTGTGCTAAAACATAGTATTTCTGCCATATTGTGGTATTTGTGCAAGAACATTGAACTGTTATGTTATAGTATTACTACTAAGTCATAGTATTTCTGCGTTGTTATAGTATTTGTGCTAAAACGTAGTATCTCTGCCAAGTCATAGAATTACTGCAATTTAATAGTTTTTTTTAGGAAATCTGTTATGTTATAGTATTACTACTCAGTCATAGTATTTCTGCCAAATCATAGTATTCGTGTGAATTTGTATACTGTAATATCACTGTATTATGTAGTGGCTAAGTAGGGGCTGTTTACTAAGTGCATCAGTGTAAATAGGTCATCTCTTGTGTTGGAGTGCCCTCTTGTGGCGCCTTTTGGGTAGTGCCTTAGTAAACGGGAACCCTGTAAAAAGTGGCATCAGACTGATTTGTAGTGGAGGAATTTGTTACCAGTTTTCTTAATCTTTAATCTGTATGCATGTTGTAATGCATACCCTGTTCTTAATCATAGAAACCACACCATATCACCTCTCCACATCCTCCTACTGTATGCCATACCTCCCTGTACCATCCATCTGACCGCAATAAACTCCACCTGTGGTAATCTAATCCCTGGATGTCAGCCTCTCCTTCTGACCGAGGATAGTTATAGTATTTGAGCCAAATCATAGTATTTGTGCTAAAACATAGTATTTCTTCCAAATCATAGTATAACTGCACAATAAAGGTTCTTGAGCCACATCAGTGTTTGTGCCAAATCTTAGTATTTCTTCTAAATCCTAGTAATTCTGCTCAATGATAGAATTTCTGCTATGCTTTAGTACTTTTTTCCTAGATTGTAGTACTTCTGCTAAGTCAAAGTATTTCATGTAAATCATAGTATTTCTACCAAGTCCCAATGTTTCTGCTAAATCATAAATAATGTTTTAGTACAAATTGTATGATTTGGTGGAACTTTCTGTGTTCCAGCACAAATGCTATGATTTGGCAGGAAAAAAATATTATTTAGTATAAATACTAAGTTTTAGCAGAAATGCTATGTTTAAACTTTAAAAAATTCTGCTATTTCTGCTGATGTGTGTTATGACTTTTGACCATTGAAATGAATGGTACACATTATCAATGTGGTCACTGATTTTGCATGATGGGCTGAGCTGTGCTTTACCTCAGTGATATAAGCATCCGTTCTCAGACTGGGAGGCCTGGGTTCAAATCCAGCTTATGGCAACATTTCTTTCACTTAACAGTTAAACTTTTTTTAAACTCTTTTCAACACAAATTTCATTTTATTCACCCCTTTTCAGCAAAATTTTCAGTTTTTTTAACCCCTTTTCAGCACAAATCCAAACTTTATCAGCTCTTTTTCAGCAAAAACCTCTTTTCAGCAGAATTCTGCTCATTCAACTCTTTTCAGCAAAATTATCAGTTTTTTCTGCTGTTTTCAGAAAAAAACTCTTTTCAGCAGAATTCTGCTCATTCACCTCTTTTCAGCAGAAATTCTGCTGATGGAACTCTTTTCAGCAGAATTTTCACCCCTTTTTTTTTGCCCAAATTCTGCTAGCACAATTGTCAATCTCTCCACCTTTTCTTTGTGAGAAAGTGTTTGGCTCAGTGAGCTAAATAGCTGCCCTTTGATCAGGAGGGTCAGGTTCGAATCCTGCTCAGGGCGTCTTTTTTTTTGTTTCAACTTTTTCAGCTTTTTTCAGCAGATATCTTCAGCCGTTAAGGCATCCACACTGCATTTTCGCAGGAAATGCAAATTTTTCTAGTTCTTTATCCTTTATTGTGTGGATGCTTAAGCATCCACACTATTGAGTTCCTGTTTCTCTTTATTCTTTATTATTATTATTATTCTTAGGACTTCCGTACACTTTTCGCCGTTTAACTACTTCCACAATTTTTGTGCTATTTTCACCGTTCAAACTTTAAACTATTCAGCTATTTTTGCTCTTTCCTGCTATATCTTTTGGTATTTTTAACTATTAAACTTTTTAAAATATTCCACTTTTTTCCTTTAATTTGTCCCATTGAAATGAATGGGAAACTTCAGCAATTCTGCTAAAATTTGCTTGTTTTTGAAACTTAACTACTTCCTCATATTTTCACCTAGAACAACCATTCAAATTTTCAAATGTTCACAAATTATTGGGCTATTCAGGTATGATTCAGCTTTTTCAAATCTTCTACTGTTTTACTTTTATGCCTCTTAAAGTTTTGAGTTGCAAAATTGTGATTTTTCACAAAATACATGCGTTGTTATGGTTGCTATGCTCTTGGCTTCCAGTGTGTCACTGAAGGTTTTGCAGTCTTCTCTTCATGTCCGAACAACTGTTTGCTACTTGCTCAATTTTCACTCAACTTCCACAAATTATACATCAAAACGTAGGTATTTTTGCTGGCTTTCAGGAAATGTCACTATCATTGTTGTGGGATTTATAGAATTTTCGCAAATCTCCTCAGACCAACACAATGTCAGAAAACTCTCCATATAAAGTGAATGGAGAGCTTGTTCAAAATCACCGCTGGATTTCTGTAATGAGAGGCATATTCGAATCGTCATATCTCCTTAACGAAGCAAAGTTAAGACATGAGGCTTGTCCCCGAATATCTTCAGACACCCCTGACGCTCACAATTCAAGAATTTCTTTCTCACCTATTACCGTTCTGAAATGAGTTGGACTTGTTTGAGGGTAGGAAATTCGTCCTTCGCTCAGATTTCTTCAGATTTCAAACTGTGGAAATGAACCACTTTTTTCTCTCGTCATAACTTTTTGTTGGATTTCCACAGAGACCTGAAAATTTCCATGATTGTTCACCAAAGCCTGCTGTCTCTTACGGTGAAAGAATGATATCGATACTCCAAATAGATTTCAAGTCACAAAGCGTTGTTTGAGGGCAAGTCAAGGCAGTTTTTGCTTCGCTCTACTCAGTTATGGTGCATTAGAAGTCAAATATCTTTAATAATTCATATTTTAATGATAAATTGTAAACACTGGAAGATTCCCCCATCTCTTCTGAACAAAACGGTGTAAGAATGACCGCTCTAGCCCCTACGGTTTGGAAATTATGGTCATTTGTTTGAGGGGAGTCCTCACTATGAGAAATAGGCTGCAATAATCCTGTGCCTCTCTGTGCTGCGTGTGTAAAAAGAGGCACATGTTTTGGCGGGAAAAAGTACACAGGCTCTCTGATTGGTGGATTCAAATTCAGCAGCTCCCAGGCTGACCTAGAAACTTACTTCTCTCTCCCTGTGCATTTTTTTGCTGATTTTTTCATTTAACAAGTATATTTGAGGGACCCTCAGCATGTTCAGCATTTTTTCAGCTGTCCATTTTGCTTTTCCAATTTTTCTGTTTAACTTATTACTATTGTGCTAAATCATACTGTTTCTGCTATTTTATAAGATTTGTGCTTAATATAGTATTTCTGCTTTTAATAGGATTTGTGCTTAATATAGTATTTCTGCTTTTTATAGAATTTGTGCTTAATATAGTATTTCTGCTTTTTATAGAATTTGTGCTTAATATAGTATTTCTGCTTTTTATAGAATTTGTGCTTAATATAGTATTTCTGCTTTTTATAGGATTTGTGCTTAATATAGTATTTCTGCTTTTTATAGTATTTGTGCTAAAACATAGTATTTCTACTAAATGTAGTATTTATGCTTAATCATAGTATTTCTATATATTTCTGCCTGGTCCCCAGGCAGCCAATCCTCTGTGAGGACTTAGACATTCAAATTTTCAAATCAGGTCCTGCACGGTTTCCTAGCCAATCATATATGTGTCCTGAGGCATTCAAATTTGCATATTGGGGACTTCATGGCTTCTAAGCCAGCCAATCATATCTGAGGGCTGAGGAATTCAAATCCACAAATCAGGGCCTGCACAGCTTCCCAGCCAGCCAATCATGTATGTGGGCTCCAGGTATTCAAATTTGCATATTGGGGAATTCGTGGCTTCTAAGTCAACAAGTCATCCGTGTCATATATCTCTAAAAATTCATATTTTAATGATAAATTGTCAACACTTGAAGATTCCCCCATCTCTTCTGAACAAAACGGTGTAAGAATGACCGTTCTAGCTCCTACGGTTAGGAAATTATGGTCATTTGTTTGAGGGGAGTCGTCATTATGAGAAATAGACTGCAATGATCCTGTGTCTCTCTGTGCTGCGTGTGTAAAAAGGATGTACCTGTTTTGGAGGGAAAGAGTGCACAGGCTCTCTGATTGGTGGATTCAAATTCAGCAGCTCCCAGGCTGACCTAGAAACTCACTTTTCTCTCCCTGTGTGTGTGTGTGTGTGTGTGTGTGTGTGTGTGTGTGTGTGTGTGTGTGTGTGTGTGAGTGACAGAGAGAGAGAGAGAGAGAGAGAAAGGCTTTTAATGGGATGATCTCATTCTAAGATTCAAATTCAATATATTTAGACTGGTTGACTGAATTGGATCTTGTGTGTGTGTCTCTCTGTGCATGTGTGTTTTCTTATGTGTACATATTTGTGATTGTGTGGCTGTTATAGATTTTTTTGCTGATTTTTTTCATTTAACAAGTATAGTTGAGGGACCTTCAGCATGTTCAGCATTTTTTCAGCTGTCCATTTTTGCTTTTCCAATTTTTCTGTTTAAGTTATTACTATTGTGCTAAATCATACTATTTCTGCTATTTTATAAGATTTGTGCCAAATACCGTATTTCTGCCAAATATAGTATTTCTGATTAATTATAGTTTTTTCTACCAAATCATAGTACAGTATTTCTGCTTTTTATAGGGTTTGTGCTTAATATAGTATTTCTGCTTTTTATAGTATTTGTGCTAAATTATAGTATTTCTGCCAAATTATAATATTTGTGCTAAAACATAGTCTTAATTTAAAATTACAATATTCATAGTTCATCACAGTGTCTCTGGTAAATCACAATATTTCTGCTCTGTTGTACTATTTTTCTAAATCATAGTGTTTCTGTAATGTTTAAGTATTTTTGGCTAAATATATTCTTTCTGTTATCTTATACTATTTCTCCTAAATTCTTGTATTTTTGAGAAGTTATCATGTTTCTGGTAAGTTACAATATTTCTGCTAAATTCTGCTATGCTATTGTATTTCTGCCAAGTATTATGTTTCCTCTAAGATATTGCAGTTCTGCTAAGTTATTCCATTTTAGCAAACTTCTTTTGCTTCTGCAAAGTTTTTACAATTTCTGCAACTTTTCAGCTTTTTCAGCTACTTTTTGCATACAGCTTCAGCTTTAAGCATCCACACTGCATTTTCGCAGGAAATGCAAATTTTTCTAGTTATTCTTCAAGTTGCCACTTTCTTTGCCGCTTAACTACTCCCTCAGTTTTAAGCCGATTTTCACCGTTCAAACTCTAAACTGTTCTGCTCTTTCTGCTTATGCCTGCTATGACTTTTGGTACTTATTACTATTACACTTTTTAAAATATTACACTTTTTTCCTTTAATTTGTCCCATTGAAATGAATGGAAAACTTCCACAATTCTGCTAAAACTTGCTTGTCTTTGAAACTTAACTACTTCCTCATACTTTCACCTTGAAACTCCATTCAAACTTTAAAATGTTCTCAAATGATTGGGCTATTCCTGTGTGATTCGGCTTTTTCATATCTGTTACCGTTTTCATTTAATGCCTCTTTAAGTTTTCAGTTGCAGTTTTGTGATTTTTCAGAAAATACATGCGTTTCTATGGTTGCTATGCAATTAACTCCCAGTGAGCACTGGTGCGTTCTGAATTTTTTCTTCATATCCAAACAACTTCTTGCTACTCGTTCAATTTCCACTCAAGCCCCACAAATTATACATCAAAACGTAGGTATTTTTGCTGGCTTTAAGACAGTGTCACTATAATTGTGTGGATGCCTTAATAGGCATCCACACTATTGAGATCCTGTTTCTCTTTCTTCTTTATTATTATTCCGGGTGTTTCCGTACACTTTTTGCCGTGGATCTACTTCCACAATTTTTGTGCTATTTTCACCGTTCAAACTCTAAACTGTTCTGCTCTTTCTGCTAATTCCGGCTATGACTTTTGGTGTTTATTACTATTATACTTTTTAAAATATTACACTTTTTTCCTTTAATTTGTCCCATTGAAATGAATGGGAAACTTCCACAATTCTGCTAAAACTTGCTTGTCTTTGAAACTTAACTACTTCCTCATACTTTCACCTTGAAACTCCATTCAAACTTTAAAATGTTCTCAAATGATTGGGCTATTCCTGTATGATTCAGCTTTTTCAGATCTTCTACTGTTTTAATCTTATCCCTCTTTGAGTTTTCAGTTGCAAAATTGTGATTTTTCAGAAAATACATGCGTTGCTATGGTTGCTATGCAATTAACTCAGAGGGGACAGTGAAACTGTTTGAATTTTCTCTTCATGTCCAAACAACTTCTTGCTACTCGCTCAATTTCCACTCAAGCCCCACAAATTATACACCAAAACGTAGGTATTTTTGCTGGCTTTCAGAAAATGTCACTATCATTGTTGTGGGACTCATAGATATTTTGCAAATCTCCTCAGAGTAACACAAAGTCAGAAAACTCTCCATATAAACTCAATGGAAAGTTTGTTCAAAATCACCGCTGGATTTCTCTAATGAGAGGCATTTTCAAATTGTCATATCTCCTTAACGAAGCGAAGTTAAGACATGAGGCTTGTCCCCATATATGTTCAGACACTCCTGACGCTCACAATTCAAGAATTTCTTTCTCACCTATTACCGTTCTGAAATGAGTTGGACTTGTTTGAGGGTAGGAAATTTGTCCCTCGCTCAGATTTCATCAGATTTCAATCTCTGGAAATGAACCACTTTTTTCTCTCGTCATATCTTTTTGATGGATTTCCACAGAGCCCTGAAAATTTCCATGACTGTTCACCAAAGCCTGCTGTTTCTTACGGTGAAAGAATGATTTTGATGCTCCATATAGATTTAGAGTTACCAAAGGTTGTTTGAGCGCAAGTCAAGGCAGTTTTTGCTTCGCCTCTACTCAGTTACAGTGTATTACAAGTCATATATCTTTAAGAATTTATGTTTTATCTCTGAATTATGAAGACCTGAAGATTCCCCCATCTCTTCTGAATAAAACGATGCCTGAATGACCGTTCTAGCCTCTACGGTTAGGAAATTATGGCCATTTGTTCGAGGGGAATCCTGAATGTCAGAAATACACTGAAGAAAACTCACACCTCTCTCTGTGTCTGTGTGTGTAAGGGCTGACTACAGCAGGTGCAGCTAATTTAACTGACCTACATATACCAAGCCCAGACTCTCCACAGCTCCTGTTCCCTTTACTGTCTGTGTATGTGTGTCTGTGTATCAATATTTCTCCTATGTTTAGGTATTACTCCTCAATCATAGTATTTCTGCTAAAGCAAAGTACTTCTACTACATCTAAGTACTTTTGCCAAATCATAGTATTTCTGCTAAATCATAGTATTTCTGCCAATTCATAGTATTTTTGCAAAATCATGGTATTTGTGCAAAATCATGGTTTTGGGGCCAAATATTTCTGTTATTTTATAATATATGTGGTGAATATATTATATGTGCCAAATCATAGTATTTATCCCAAATTACAGTATTTCTGCTAAAACGCAGAAATAGTACCTTTTAGCAGGAATTTCTACCAAAAGATAGTACTTCTGCTAAATCAGAGTATTTCTGCTAAACCAGAGTATTCCTGCCAAATCATAGTATTTGTACTGAAACATGGTACTTCTGCCCAATCATAGTATTTATACCCAATCATAGTATTTCTGCTAAATCATAGCATTTGTGCCAAATCATGGTATTTGTGCAAAAACATAGTATGTCTGCAAAACCATAGTATATCTCTTATGTTATAGTATTACTACTAAGGCATAGTATTTCTGCCAAATCATAGTATGTGTGCCAAATCGCAGTATTTATACCAAATCACAGTATTTGTGGTAAAACATAGTATTTCTGCCATATTGTGGTATTTGTGCAAGAACATTGAACTGTTATGTTATAGTATTACTACTAAGTCATAGTATTTCTGCATTGTTATAGTATTTGTACTAAAACGTAGTATCTCTGCCAAGTCATAGAATTACTGCAATTTCATAGTTTTTTTTAGGAAATCTGTTATGTTATAGTATTACTACTAAGTCATAGTATTTCTGCCAAATCACAGTATTTCTGCCAAAGCATCGTATTTGTATGGAGTCATAGTATTTCTTCTAAATCATAGTATTTCAATCAAATCTCAGTAGTTGTTGTTAAAACGCAGTATTATTGCCAAATCATAGTATTTGTACCCAATCATAGTATTTCTGCTAAATCATAGCATTTGTGCCAAATCATGGTATTTGTGCAAAATCATAGTATGTCTGCAAAACCATAGTATATCTTTTATGTCATAGTATTACTACTAAGGCATAGTATTTCTGCCAAATCATAGTATTTGTACTAAATCATAGTACTTGTGCCAAATCATAGTATTTGTTGAACATCATAGTATTGGAACCAAAACATAGTATTTGTCCCAAAGCATCGTATTTGTATGGAGTAATAGTATTTCTTCTAAATCATAGTATTTCAATTAAATCTCAGTAGTTGTGTTTAAATGCAGTATTATTGCCAAATCATAGTATTTGTACCCAATCATAGTATTTTTGCCAAATCGTGGTATTTGTGCCCAATTAATAATTCTGTTATGTTATAGTATTACTACTAAGTCGTAGAATATCTGTTATGTTATAGTGTATCTGCGGAATATAGTATGTGTGCCAAATCGTAGTATTTACACCAAATCACAGTATTTGTGCTAAAACATAGTATTTCTGCCATATTGTGGTATTTGTGCAAGAACATTGAACTGTTATGTTATAGTATTACTACTAAGTCATAGTATTTCTGCGTTGTTATAGTATTTGTCCTAAAACGTAGTATCTCTGCCAAGTCATAGAATTAATGCAATTTCATAGTTTTTTTTTAGGAAATCTGTTATGTTATAGTATTACTACTAAGTCATAGTATTTCTGCCAAATCATAGTATTTGTACTAAATCATAGTACTTGTGCCAAATCATAGTATTTGTTGCACATCATAGTATTAGAACCAAAACATAGTATTTGTCCCAAAGTATCGTATTTGTATGGAGTAATAGTATTTCTTCTAAATCATAGTATTTCAATTAAATCTCAGTAGTTGTGTTAAAATGCAGTATTATTGCCAAATCATAGTATTTGTACCCAATCATAGTATTTTTGCCAAATCGTGGTATTTGTGCCCAAATAATAATTCTGTTATGTTATAGTATTACTACTAAGTTGTAGCATATCTGTTATGTTATAGTGTATCTGCGGAATATAGTATGTGTGCCAAATCATAGTATTTATACCAAATCACAGTATTTGTGCTAAAACATAGTATTTCTGCCATATTGTGGTATTTGTGCAAGAACATTGAACTGTTATGTTATAGTATTACTACTAAGTCATAGTATTTCTGCGTTGTTATAGTATTTGTGCTAAAACGTAGTATCTCTGCCAAGTCATAGAATTACTGCAATTTAATAGTTTTTTTTAGGAAATCTGTTATGTTATAGTATTACTACTCAGTCATAGTATTTCTGCCAAATCATAGTATTCGTGTGAATTTGTATACTGTAATATCACTGTATTATGTAGTGGCTAAGTAGGGGCTGTTTACTAAGTGCATCAGTGTAAATAGGTCATCTCTTGTGTTGGAGTGCCCTCTTGTGGCGCCTTTTGGGTAGTGCCTTAGTAAACGGGAACCCTGTAAAAAGTGGCATCAGACTGATTTGTAGTGGAGGAATTTGTTACCAGTTTTCTTAATCTTTAATCTGTATGCATGTTGTAACGCATACCCTGTTCTTAATCATAGAAACCACACCATATCACCTCTCCACATCCTCCTACTGTATGCCATACCTCCCTGTACCATCCATCTGACCGCAATAAACTCCACCTGTGGTAATCTAATCCCTGGATGTCAGCCTCTCCTTCTGACCGAGGATAGTTATAGTATTTGAGCCAAATCATAGTATTTGTGCTAAAACATAGTATTTCTTCCAAATCATAGTATTTGTGCCAAAGTATAGTATTTCTTCCAAATCATAGTATAACTGCACAATAAAGGTTCTTGAGCCACATCAGTGTTTGTGCCAAATCTTAGTATTTCTTCTAAATCCTAGTAATTCTGCTCAATGATAGAATTTCTGCTATGCTTTAGTACTTTTTTCCTAGATTGTAGTACTTCTGCTAAGTCAAAGTATTTCATGTAAATCATAGTATTTCTACCAAGTCCCAATGTTTCTGCTAAATCATAAATAATGTTTTAGTACAAATTGTATGATTTGGTGGAACTTTCTGTGTTCCAGCACAAATGCTATGATTTGGCAGGAAAAAAATATTATTTAGTATAAATACTAAGTTTTAGCAGAAATGCTATGTTTAAACTTTAAAAAATTCTGCTATTTCTGCTGATGTGTGTTATGACTTTTGACCATTGAAATGAATGGAACACATTATCAATGTGGTCACTGATTTTGCATGATGGGCTGAGCTGTGCTTTACCTCAGTGAGATAAGCATCCGTTCTCAGACTGGGAGGCCTGGGTTCAAATCCAGCTTATGGCAACATTTCTTTCACTTAACAGTTAAACTTTTTTTAAACTCTTTTCAACACAAATTTCATTTTATTCACCCCTTTTCAGCAAAATTTTCAGTTTTTTTAACCCCTTTTCAGCACAAATCCAAACTTTATCAGCTCTTTTTCAGCAAAAACCTCTTTTCAGCAGAATTCTGCTCATTCAACTCTTTTCAGCAAAATTTTCAGTTTTTTCTGCTGTTTTCAGAAAAAAACTCTTTTCAGCAGAATTCTGCTCATTCACCTCTTTTCAGCAGAAATTCTGCTGATGGAACTCTTTTCAGCAGAATTTTCACCCCTTTTTTTTTGCCCAAATTCTGCTAGCACAATTGTCAATCTCTCCACCTTTTCTTTGTGAGTGTTTGGCTCAGTGAGCTAAATAGCTGCCCTTTGATCAGGAGGGCCAGGTTCGAATCCTGCTCAGGGCATCTTTTTTTTTTTTTTTTTGTTTCAACTTTTTCAGCTTTTTTCAGCAGATATCTTCAGCCGTTAAGGCATCCACACTGCATTTTCGCAGGAAATGCAAATTTTTCTAGTTATCGTGTGAGTTACAGGTTTTTCACAATTTGCCTCGAAGTGACACAAGGTCTAAAAACTCCCCATTCAAAGTCTATGGGGAGGTTGTGAAACTCAGAGCTGAAATACTGAAACTGAAGGCATTTTCAAATCATCATATCTCCTTAACGAAGCAAAGTTAAGACATGAGGCTTGTCCCCGTATATTTTCAGACACCCCTGACGCTCACGATTCAAGAATTATTTTCTCACCTATTACCGTTCTGAGATGAGTTAGACTTGTTTGAGGGGAAGAAATTTGTCCTTCGCTCAGTTTTTAAACTCCGAAAATGAAGCCGTTTCTTCTCTCGTCATATCTCTGCGACGGAGGTACATAGAGCTATGAAAATCGCAGTCAAAGTAAACCAAAGTCCGCTGATTCACCCAGTACAAGAATTATGCTTCTATCCCACCTAGTTTTTGAGTTACACGACGTTTTGTAACTCAAAAAAACGGCGTTTTTCACCTCTCACCGCGATCTAATTCTGACTGCTCATCACCCTTTTTTTCAGGCACCCGCCCCCTTTCCAGGTGGCGTGATTGGTAATGAAACGGATCTTCAGACCAAAGGTTGTGGGTTCAATCCCACCTTGTTCAACATTTTTTTTTTCACTACAAATTTATACACTATCACAGAGCTGTAATTTATATTGCTAATTTATTACAATTCTGCAAAGTTTTATGATTTTAGCAGCTTTTCCAATATGGACCTCAGATTCTTGTTAACAGTCCATGGCAGAAATACATACAAGTACACAGCCTGATGAAGCAGACAGAAGCAGTACCTCTGATTGGTTCAGCATTTTCACCTCTTATCACTACAAATCTCAGCCTCTTCTGCTGTTTTCATTAGAATTTTAAGCTTTTGAGCAGAAATGCTGCTAATTGAACTCTTTTCAGCAGAAATTCTGCTGATTAACCTCTTTTCAGCAGAATTCTGCTCATTCAACTCTTTTCAGCAGAAATTCTGCTAATTGAACTCTTTTCAGCAGAAATTCTGCTGATTGAACCCTTTTCAGCAGAAATTCTGCTGATTCATCTCTTTTCTGCAGTTTTCAGCCTTTTCACCTCTTATCAGCACAAATCTCAGCTGTTTTCAGAAAAAACTCTTTTGAGCACAAATTCTACTGATTGAACTCTAATCAGCAACTCTTTTCAGAAGAAATTCTGCTGATTCACCTCTTTTCTGCAAAGTTTTCAGCCTTTTCACCTCTTATCAGCACAATTCTCAGCCGCTTCTGCTCATCTCATCACAATTGTCAGTCTCTCCACCTCTTCTTTGTGGGAATCAGTTTGGCTAAGTGAAATGAATAGCCGCCTACAGACCAGAAGGGCCAGGTTCGAATCCTGCTCAGAGCAACATTTTTTTTTTAACGTAGTATCTCTGCCAAGTCATAGAATTACTGCAATTTCATAGTTTTTTTTTTAGGAAATCTGTTATGTTATGGTATACTACTAAGTCATAGTATTTCTGCCAAATCATAGTCACTAGGGGGCTGACTGTTTACTAAGTGCATCAGTGTAAATAGATCATCTCTTGTGTTGGAGTGCCCTCTTGTGGCGCCTTTTGGGTAGCGCCTTAGTAAACGTGAACCAAGCAAAAACCTCTTTTCAGCAGAATTCTGCTCATTCACCTCTTTTGAGCAGAAATTCTGTTGATTGAACTCTTTTCAGCAGAAATTCTGCTGATTGAACCCTTTTCAGCAGAAATTCTGCTGATTCATCTCTTTTCTGCAAAGTTTTCAGCCTTTTCACCTCTTATCAGCACAAATCTCAGCTGTTTTCAGAAAAAACTCTTTTGAGCACAAATTCTACTGATTGAACTCTTTTCAGCAGAAATTCTGCTAATTGAACTCTTTTCAGTAGAAATTCTGCTGATTAACCTCTTTTCAGCAGAATTCTGCTCATTCAACTCTTTTCAGCAGAAATTCTGCTAATTGAACTCTTTTCAGCAGAAATTCTGCTGATTGAACCCTTTTCAGCAGAAATTCTGCTGATTCATCTCTTTTCTGCAAAGTTTTCAGCCTTTTCACCTCTTATCAGCACAAATCTCAGCTGTTTTCAGAAAAAACTCTTTTGAGCACAAATTCTACTGATTGAACTCTAATCAGCAACTCTTTTCAGAAGAAATTCTGCTGATTCACCTCTTTTCTGCAAAGTTTTCAGCCTTTTCACCTCTTATCAGCACAATTCTCAGCCGCTTCTGCTCATCTCATCACAATTGTCAGTCTCTCCACCTCTTCTTTGTGGGAATCAGTTTGGCTAAGTGAAATGAATAGCCGCCTACAGACCAGAAGGGCCAGGTTCGAATCCTGCTCAGAGCAACATTTTTTTTTTAACGTAGTATCTCTGCCAAGTCATAGAATTACTGCAATTTCATAGTTTTTTTTTAGGAAATCTGTTATGTTATGGTATACTACTAAGTCATAGTATTTCTGCCAAATCATAGTCACTAGGGGGCTGACTGTTTACTAAGTGCATCAGTGTAAATAGATCATCTCTTGTGTTGGAGTGCCCTCTTGTGGCGCCTTTTGGGTAGCGCCTTAGTAAACGTGAACCAAGCAAAAACCTCTTTTCAGCAGAATTCTGCTCATTCACCTCTTTTGAGCAGAAATTCTGTTGATTGAACTCTTTTCAGCAGAAATTCTGCTGATTCATCTCTTTTCTGCAAAGTTTTCAGCCTTTTCACCTCTTATCAGCACAAATCTCAGCTGTTTCTGCTCATTTCAGCAAAATTGTCAGTCTCTCCACCTCTTCTTTGTGAGAATGACTTTGGCTCAGTGAGATGAATAGTGGCCTTGAGACTGGGAGGCCCGGGTTGAAATCCCACTTATGGCAACATTTCTTTCAGTTAACAGTTAAACTTTTTTAACTCTTTTCAACACAAATTTCAGTTTTTTCACCACTTTTCAGCACAAATTTTCAGTTTTTTCTGCTGCCAGGTTCGAATCCTGCCCAGGGCAACATTTTTTTTCAACTTTTTCAGCTTTTTTCAGCAGACATCTTCAGCGTTAAGGCATCCACACAGCATTTTCGCAGGAAATGCAAAATTATCTAGTTCTTTATTATTCTGCTAGTTGCTTCCGTACGTTTTTTGGACGTTAACTACTCCCTCAGTTTTCAGCCGATTTTCTCCGTTCAAACTTTAAAAAATTCTGCTTTTTCTGCTAATGGGTGCTATGACTTTTGGTGCTCATAACTTCTATACTTTTTGAGATATTGAATTTTTTTTGCAATATTTTTTGCCCATTTCTGCCATATTATCAGTGGCCTCACTGATTTTCCTTGCCAGCTTGACCTGTGTTTTAGCTCAGTGAGATGAGCATCCGTTCACGGACTGGGAGGCCCGGGTTCAAATCCCGCTTATGGCAACATTTCTTTCAGTTAACACTTAAACTTTTTTAACTCTTTTCAACACAAATGTAAGCTTTTTCACCCCTTTTCAGCACATTTTTCAGTTTTTTCACCACTTTTCAGCACAAATACCAGCTTTTTCAGCTGTTTTCAGCAAAAAACTCTTTTCAGCAGAATTCTGCTCATTCAACACTTTTCAGCAGAAATTCTGCTAATTGAACTCTTTTCAGCAGAAATTCTGCTCATTCAACTCTTTTCAGCAGAAATTCTGCTAATTGAACTCTTTTCAGCAGAAATTCTGCTGATTGAACTCTTTTCAGCAGAAATTCTGCTTATTCACCTCTTCTGTAAAATTTTCAGCCTTTCCACCTCTTATGAGCACAATTCTCAGCAGCTTCTATGTCATCTCTTGTGTTGGAGTGCCCTCTTGTGGCGCCTTTTGGGTAGTGCCTTAGTAAAAGTGAACCAAGCAAAAACCTCTTTTCAGCAGAAATTCTGCTGATTGAACTCTTTTCAGCAGAAATTATCAGCACAATTACTAAGAGTTCAATCAACTCAATCAACAGAATTTCTGCTCAAAAGAGGTGAATGAGCAGAATTCTGCTGAAAAGAGGTTTTTGCTTGGTTCACGTTTACTAAGGCGCTACCCAAAAGGCGCCACAAGAGGGCACTCCAACACAAGAGATGAACTCTTATCAGCACAATTCTCAGCCTCTTCTGCTCATTTCAGCACAATTGTCAGTCTCTCCACCTCTTCTTTGAGAGAAAGAGTTTGGCTCAGAGAGATGAGAACCTGCATTGAGTACCAGAAGGACCAGGTTCGAATCCTGCTCAGGGCAAAATTTTTTTGTTTTTTTTTTCCAACTTTTTCAGCTTTTTTCAGCAGATATCTTCAGCCCTTAAGGCATCCACATAGCATTTTCGCAGGAAATGCAAATTTTTTCTAGTTTTTCTAGTTCTTTATTCCACTATTTACTAGTTGCTTCCGTACACTTTTTGGCACTCAACTACTCCCACAGTTTTCATCCGATTTTCACCATTCAAACTTTAAAAAATTCTGCTCTTTCTGCTAATGTATGCTATGACTTTTGGTGCTCATAACTTCTATACTTTTTGAGATATTGAATTTTTTTTGCAATATTTTTTGCCCATTTCTGCCATATCATCAGTGGCCTCACTGATTTTCCTTGCCGGGTTGACCTGTGTTTTAGCTCAGTGAGTTGAGCATCCGTTCTCAGACTGGGAGGCCCGGGTTCAAATCCCGTTTATGGCAACATTTCTTTCAGTTAACAGTTAAACTTTTTTAACTCTCTTCAACACAAATTTCAGCTTTTTCACCCCTTTTCATTAGAATTTTAAGTTTTTTCACCACTTTTCAGCACAAATACTAGCTTTTTCAGCTGTTTTCAGCAAAAACCTCTTTTCAGCAGAATTCTGCTCATTCAACTCTTTTCAGCAGAAATTCTGCTCATTCAACTCTTTTGAGCAGAAATTCTGCTAATTGAACTCTTTTGAGCAGAAATTCTGCTAATTGAACTCTTTTCAGTAGAAATTCTGCTGATTGAACTCTTTTCAGCAGAAATTCTGCTGATTCATCTCTTTTCTGCAAAGTTTTCAGCCTTTTCACCTCTTATCAGCACAATTCTCAGCTGTTTCTGCTCATTTCAGCAAAATTGTCAGTCTCTCCACCAGTTCTTTGTGAGAATGACTTTGGCTCAGTGAGATGAATAGCGGCCTTGAGACTGGGAGGCCCGGGTTCAAATCCCACTTATGGCAACATTTCTTTCAGTTAACAGTTAAACTTTTTTAACTCTTTTCAACACAAATTTCAGCTTTTTCACCTCTTTGCAGCAGAATTTTCAGTTTTTTCACCACTTTTCAGGACAAATTTTCAATTTTTTCAGCTGTTTTCAGCAAAAACCTCTTTTCAGCAGAAATTCTGCTGATTGAACTCTTTTCAGCAAAATTTTCATTTTTTTCTGCTGTTTTCAGAAAAAAACTCTTTTCAGCAGAATTCTGCTGATTCACCTCTTTTCTGCAAAGTTTTCAGCCTTTTCACCTCTTATCAGCACAATTCTCAGCCGCTTCTGCTCATTTCAGCACAATTGTCAGTCTCTCCACCAGTTCTTTGTGAGAAAGAGTTTGGTGCAGTGAGATGAATCGCCGCCTTGAGAGCTGGAAGGACCAGGTTTGAATCCTGCTCAGGGCAACATTTTTTTTCTTTTTTTTTGTTTCAACTTTTTCAGCTTTTTTCAGCAGACATCTTCAGCGTTAAGGCATCCACACAGCATTTTCGCAGGAAATGCAAAATTTTCTAGTTATACATCAAAACGTAGGTACTTTTGCTGGCTTTCCGAAAATGTCACTATCATTGTTGTGGGATTTATAGAATTTTGGCAAATCTCCTCAGACCAACACAAAGTCGCAAAACTCTCCATAGAAAGTCAATGGAGAGCTTGTTCAAAATCACATGATTTCTGTAATGAGAGGCATATTCGAATCGTCATATCTCCTTAACGAAGCAAATTTAAGACATAAGGCTTGTCCCAGTATATCTTCAGACACTCCTGACGCTCACAATTCAAGAATTATTTTCTCACCTATTACCATTCTGAAATGAGTTAGACTTGTTTGAGGGTAGGAAATTCGTCCTTCGCTCAGATTTCTTCAGATTTCAAACTCTGGAAATGAACCACTTTTTTCTCTCGTCATATCTTTTTAATGGATTTCCACAGAGACCTGAAACTTTCCATGATTGTTCACCAAAGCCTGCTGTCTCTTACGGTGAAAGAATGATATTGACACTCCAAATAGATTTAGAGTTAGAAAGCGTTGTTTGAGGGCAAGTCAAGGCAGTTATTGCTTTGCTCTACTCAGTTATGGTGCATTAGAAGTCAAATATCTTTAATAATTCATATTTTAATGATAAATTGTCAACACTTTAAGATTCCCCCATCTCTTCTGAACAAAACGGTGTAAGAATGACCGTTCTAGCCCCTACGGTTAGGAAATTATGGTCATTTGTTTAAGGGGAGTTGTCATTATGAGAAATAGACTGCAAAAATCCTGTGTCTCTCTGTGCTGCGTGCACCTGTTTTGGCGGGAAAACGTGCACAGGCTCTCTGATTGGTGGATTCAAATTCAGCAGCTCCCAGGCTGCTTAACTGAGCTAGAAACTTACTTATCTCTCCCTGTGTGTGTGTGTGTGTGTGTGTGTGTGTGTGTGTGTGTGTGTGTGTGTGTGTGTGTGTAACAGACAGAGAAAGAGAGAGAGAGAGAAAGCCTTTTTATGGGATGATCTCATTGTAAGATTCAAATTCAATATATTTAGACTGGTTGACTGAATTGGATCTTGTGTGTGTCTCTCTCTGTGCATGTGTGTTTCCATATGTGTCCATATTTGTGATTGTGTGGCTGTTATATTTTTTTATTTGCCGATTTATTTCATTTAACAAGTATATTTGAGGGACCCTCAGCATGTTCAGCATTTTTTCAGCTGTCCATTTTGCTTTTCCAATTTTTCTGTTTAAGTTATTACTATTGTGCTAAATCATAGCATTTCTGCTGTTTTATAAGATTTGTGCTAAATATAGTATTTCTGATTAATTATAGTTTTTCTACCAAATCATAGTACAGTATTTCTGCTTTTTATAGGATTTGTGCTTAATATAGTACTTCTGCTTATTATAGGATTTGTGCTTAATATAGTATTTCGGATAAATGTAGTATTTATGCTTAATCATAGTATTTCTATATATTTCTGCCAGGTCCCCAGGCAGCCAATCCTCCGTGAGGACTGAGGCATTCAAATTTACATATTAGGGCCTGCACGGCTTCCCAGCCAGCCAATCATATCTTAGGGATGAGACATTCAAATTTACAAATCAGGGCCTGGACGGCTTCCCAGCCAGCCAATCATATATGTGGGCTGAGGCATTCAAATTTGCTTATTGGGGCCTTCGTGGCTTCTAAGCCAACAAGTCATCGATGTCATATATCTCTAAAAATTCATATTTTAATGATAAATTGTCAACACTTGACGATTCCCCCATCTCTTCTGAACAAAACGGTGTAAGAATGACCGTTCTGGCCAATACAGTTAGGAAATTATGGTCATTTGTTTGAGGGGAATCCTCACTATGAGAAATAGACTACAAAAATCCTGTCTCTGTGCACCTGTTTTGGCGGGAAAAAGTGCACAGCCTCTCTGATTGGTGGATTCAAATTTAGCAGCTCCCAGGCTGCTTGACTGAAAACATGCTTCTCTCTCCCTGTGTGTGTGTGTGTGTGCATGAGAGAGAGAGAAAGAGAGAGAGAGAGAGAGAGAGAGAGAGAGAGAGACCCTCTTTAGGGCAGCATCTCATTGTTGGAAAAAAATATAATATATTCAGACTGGTTGACTGGCATAGACCCTCCATGTGTCTCTCTCTCTGTGCATTTGTGTATACATATTTGATTTTGTGTGTATCTGTTGGCTGTTCGTTCTTGTTTTTTAAATTTATTTTTGTTTCTTTATTTTTTTTTTCACAGGTGAACAACAATTAGTTTTGAGGGAACTTAACCATGTTCCGTTTTTTTTCAGCTTGTCATCTTACTTTTCCAGTAGTTTCACTTAAGTTATTACTATTCTGCTCAATCATAGTATTTGTTCTAAATCATTGTTATTATGCTATATTGTAGTATTTCTGCTAAATCATACTATTTCTACTATATTATATTTTTCTTTCTAAATATAGCATTTCTGCTATATAATTGTATTTCTGCTATGTTATAATATTTGAGTATTTGTGCTGAAACATAGTATTTCTGCCAAATGATAGTATTTCTGTCAAATTATAGTATTTGTGCTAAAACATAATATTGATTTAAAATTACAATATTCATAGTTCATCACAGTGTCTCTGGTAAATCACAGTATTTCTGCTATGTTGTACTATTTTTCTAAATCATAGTGTTTCTGTAATGTTTAAGTATTTCTGGCTAAATATATTCTTTCTGTTATCTTATACTATTTCTCCTAAATTCTTGTATTTTTGAGAAGTTATCATGTTTCTGGTAAGTTACAATATTTCTGCTAAGTTCTGCTATGCTATTGTATTTCTGCCAAGTATTATGGTTCCTCTAAGATATTGCAGTTCTGCTAAGTTATTACATTTTAGCAAAGTTCCTTTGCTTCTGCAAAGTTTTTACAATTTCTGCAACTTTTCAGCTTTTCCAGCTTTTTGCAGACAGCTTCAGCTTTAAAGCATCCACACTGCATTTTCGCAGGAAATGCAAATTTTTCTAGTTTTATCTGTCAGCCTCACCCATCAAACTCAGGGGGCGGGGTTAACGCTGCCCATGCAGCTTCTCTAACATTTGATTGGTTGTGTGCAAAGTAAGTCAAAACAGGTCGATCCTAGATAATCGATTGCTTGTGTAGACTTGGGGCAGCCGGGTATCCCAGAATGCAGATCAAATCACAGGCAGCAATGGTGGTGGTGTAGTTTTAAAATACCCCGTTTTTCTGTCACCAGCTACACTTTTAACAGTGTTTTAGCCGCGAATGTCGCGACGTACGTCTGGTCAGGTTGTCAACATAGAACATGTTTGCAAAAGTGCTCAGATGTTTTCAGAGATTTCACTAGCTCTGCTAACAATTAGCATGCAGAGTGCACCCAGGGGGTTACGTTAACCGGTTTGTTTACATATTCCACTCTCCGTGTTCCACATGTTGCATTCGCAGATTCTCATTTTCACCGAACGATCGTCTCTTTCCGCCTGGTCTTGTGTCTCTGTGCTTCTGTAACATAAAGAACGAGCTGACATTTTTCTCACGAAACCAGTGATCAGCTCAACAGACCCTCAGTTTACCTGCATGCATCCTCCTCATCTGTCAGCTGTTTAACACCTGCTGCTAATTCAAGAAACACGCCTACGTTACCTGGTGATAGTCACAGTTTAACTGGGCAGCCGGTACTCGATATAAAGCAATGTCAGCGCATTTTTCTGCACAAGATAAGTAAATATAGTGTTTTCCCCGAGCGCAGAGCTGCTGGAGCTTGTTTCCTTACAGAGCACTTCATCAGCGGCTGATGTCCAATCACCAGCGCACAGCTTTGAAACCTCAGCTGAGTTTTAGCTCTCAGTGGTTAAATGCTGGACTTCATTCACTCAGGTTCTGTCTGTCGGGTCATGTTTACTTCGCTGTTTTATTTACAACTGAGCAAATCGGTTTGGCTGAGGTTAAAGTTACGTTTCATAACTGCATAGTTTCACAGACGTTTAATGGTTCAGTGGCACATGTGTTAGACTGAACTATCATCTAAATATCATCTGTTTTTTAATAGTTATTCAACTGTATTCTAAGCACCAGCTGTCTGTTAGAATGTGATTTTTTTTCTCTCTCTGTTGGCAGAGGTATAAAAATGCGCAGGAAAATCTGACGTGCATGGCAAACTTCACCGACGATATTTAGGGAGGAATAAACACACGTCAAACATAAATGAACCATTTGCCTGTCTCCATAATTGAGAGCATTTTCTCTTCTTATGTCAACACTCTCTCTCTCTCTCTCTTTTTTTTTTTTTTTTTGCTTTTTCGGTCATGTTATGTTTACCTGTCAAAGGCTTGTTACAAACTATGAAACACATCGTGCAGACTTCTGGATGTTAGAAGAAAACTAATACTGCTCATGAAGGAGACTAAAGGCAGGAAGGTGTCCTTTAAAACTAAACATGTTAATAGGACCTCCCTATTTATATCATAGTTTATGATACAGCACGTGTATTTCAGTAATAGCCTGCTGATTTCAGTGTAGTAGTGAACAGTCGCACAGCTCACGTGGGCGTTATCTGTGATACTCCTTAACTATAATTCATCCAAGTTAACTTCAGTTAACCATTCAGACGGTTCTTTTGCAATGAAAAACATAAACACCCATGCTGCCGGTAGGTTTCCTCAGTGCCAGCTGTTAACATTATAGCTGATTATGCAGTAACCATGGTAACCACGGACTCTGAGCGGCTGGATCGACAGAGGTCAGACAACAATTTTACATGTATGATCTTAAAACAGGACACAACCACTATACGTGCTGGTCTCATATCAAATGTGAAGGCAGACTGAGTCTATGTTTGACGTTTTTTATATCTAATCTTCCTTTTCAAACGTTTAAACAGCAGCGAGTCTGCAGCTGAGGGAATACAAACTCAAATTGTCGGAACAGGTTTGCTCGTTTCTTGGATTCATTTGGTGATTTATTAAATGTATAACTATTATTCTAATCTGCTGCTGGGTCTCTTACACTTTTCTTTATGCTGTATATTTTCACGTCTCTGGAATAGTTGGCAGTTAGATAGTCAGCTGGGAAACTTTGTGTTAACTCATGGAGCTGAGGATATCGTGGACATGCTGACCTCGCTGCGTGGTGTACAGAGCGAGGTCAGCATGATTAATATTCACAATAAAAATATTAGCCGAACATCATGAAGTCTGTATGTGTTTCATAGTGTCGAACAACCTTTGTACAGTTAAAGCCAGCAGTTACTACATGACAGAAACACCAACGTTATCTCTTTTATGCGTTTATACACAGGTCACGCTGATTACTGAACAAAAACCCAAAGATCAGATGTTAAACAGATTTATTTGCTCTCTCTCCTCCTTAAACACGTTTTTAATGTTAGTTATAATTCAGAATTGGCGACTGAAACACGTAGGACACATAAGAACATCAGGAAATAAAACACCGATAAATATAACCTCAGTAAAAGAAGTCAGCGGGGGTTACTACAGCTGTGTACCGGGGCCTGCGCTTTGTCGGTGGGATTGCTTGCGAGGCGAGCGGGTCTATCCCACGCTTTGCCGTGAGACTGGGCAGACATCTCCGAAATCATCGAAGCACTTTTGCAAAGAGGCTGTATCTTGACAAACCGACCAGACACATGAAGATTAAACCACTACATTCTCGGCTAAAAAAACATTAAAACGGTATTTGGTGACACACAAACAGAGTTTTTCAAAGTTCAGTTCTGTTAGCTTCCACATGCCGGTTGTTGTGTGCTAGAAACAATGGCCACCAGGCCAAAGCAATGGTTTTGACTCGATCAGCGTTAACCCCACCCCCTGAGTTTGATGGGTGAGGCTGACAGATAAAATTATTTCAAGCTGAGAGCCAGGCGCCAGGACTGCCAAAATGAAATAAATAAATATATCATTAAATAATTAATTAAATGTGTCAATAATTAATTAAATGTGTCAATAATTAATTAAAATGTGAAATACATAAATAATTAATTAAATGTGTCAATAATTAATTAATTACATGTGTCATAACTATTTATTTAATTAATTAATTCCAATTTTAATTAATTATTGCCACATTTAATTAATTATTTAATGGTGTATTTAATTAATTTAAGATTAAAAGAAAATTAAATGAATGAGAGTTAAAACTTGAGTGGGTATAGGTCCAAATAAGTGTATACTTCTGCCTACTCCTTTTCAAACAAAAGAATGGAATGATATTTTGTAATGATTGTAAATGTACATGTTTGAAATAAAAATGAACTGAACTGAACTGAATATATAAATCTACAGTGCATGAAAATTCAAAATAACCAAAATGAGAAAAAAGGCAAAACGCAGGAAATATATTTCAGAAAAGAAGATTATTCCATTGAGAAAGATCATTTTATTAATGTTTCTCTCTTGATTAGTATCTAGAGTATAGTATAACTATCTTAAAAAATATATGTTAAGAAATGCAGCAAAAACAGGGCAGAACATATTGTACACCTATGCATGTGCGTGACATTTTAATGGCAATTTCTGTGTTTGTGGTTTGGAGAATTTTGTTGATCTGAAAGTTATCTGAAAATTATATTTTTTACAATTTATGAGCTACGATAAGATTTGGCTTGGGATCACCTTATAATGATAGTCTGTCGATAGTCATCTATTTGTGTGATTTTTTTTTTATGGCAATAAAAATTCTCTTTCACCCTTTTCTTTTGTCTTGTCCTCATTTAAAATAAGAACATTTAGTGGCCTCCATCCCCACTAAAAAACCCACACAGGGTTGTGAGAATTTGTGAAATTTGAATTCACAGTTTTAACAGAATTCTAACAAAAGCATCGGCTTTCTCTCAAATTTCCAAAGACAAACAAACAAAACCTCTTTTCCCATTTCAATTCAGCTCTCCCACACTTCCATTTAATGGTACAGGTATTGTCATTGTACTATTACTCTGATCTGGGCTGTGATAGTAGGCATTTTTTTTTCTTTATTTGCCTGTCTTTTGTGGCAGAGTAGCAATCAGAATTATTGTCTGATCTGGCAGAGGCTTACAACACTTTCTCATTTGGCCCAACATGAAAAGTCTAACCCACGCAACAAAGAAAATTTGAACTACTTGTTTTGGATCAGAAACGCTAGCAAAATAAAGATTGTCCTTAGCAGCCAGAAGCAGGAAGGATGCCACACCGAGGATGTGGAATAATGGGTGAAAAATTTCTTTGAGAGACAACATACTCAAGCAAAAAAAATAAATAAAATAGTGGCACTGATCACAGCCACAGAAACAGCAATTTGAAACAAAAATCAGAATCAGCATACTTTATTAATCCCTAAGGAAATTATGTGGGTTACAGTTGCTTCAAATACAGTAACATTAACAGAAACAGAAACAGACTAGACTATTTAACAATACAAAATGTTAGATTTACAGATTTAAGAAATAGCACAATATATACAAATCACTCAATAATAAATATCAACAATTGACAGAGTCGATTAATAACAACATCGCAGATGTGGAAGCAGAGCAACTGCTGCCGAAAGTTTTGTCTTTTCTCAGTAATGCAAAGCCCCCAGCATCCAACATCAGCATGGAGGAAAGGAAGGCACTCAAAAATAGTTATGAGCCCCTGACATGATACCGAGGAAATAGTTACAGGAAGAGGGTGATAGACTGTCTGAATCAGCTAGAACAAAATTAAAAATGCTTTTCGGGAGCTGGGCTCATTTACGATAGACTAAAGCAAAGTAAAACAAAAAACTGTCCTGCAGATCAACTTGTGCTGCCACCCAGATGATGTCTTTCTCAGGTAATGTCCTTCTTATTTCACCAAGGACAACACAAAAATGCTTTTTGCATACAATCAGAAATCATGCCAGTTGTCTAAAGGTCTGTGTAACACCCCTCACCCACTGAAAACATTTGGAATTTCATGAAGCAAAAATAAAATGAAAATTAAAAAAATAATAATTTTAACTACTTAAATAGCACTTTTCTATTCTAAACTCACAGAACATTTTACTACAGGGCTCATTTACCTAATCACACTTACATTTATAGAGGAACTTTTTTCTGTAACTACATGGATGGACATATCACAGGCAACTCAAAGTTATGTATCTTGCACCAGAGTACTTTGACATGCAGACTGGAGTAGCACAGGATCTTAGCTTGGTCATTCTCCACAACCCTTGGGGGCGTCTTCCATTTAGGCCTCGGGACTTCCAGGCCATATTCGGCACAGATGTTTCTGTATACTATATTTGATTATGGTGTTCCATGTACATTGGTTTGCAAAAGTATTCGGCCCCCTTGAACTTTCCCACATTTTGTCACATTACAGCCAAAAACATGAATCAATTTTATTGGAATTCCACGTAAAAGAACAATACAAAGTGGTGTACACGTGAGAAGTGGAACGAAAATCTTACATGATTCCAAACATTTTTTACAAATAAATAACTGAAAAGTGGGGTGTGCGTAATTATCCAGCCCCCTTTGGTCTGAGTGCAGTTAGTTGCCCATAGACATTGCCTGATGAGTGCTAATGACTAAATAGAGTGCACCTGTGTGTAATCTAATGTCAGTACAAATACAGCTGCTCTGTGACGGCCTCAGAGGTTGTCTAAGAGAATATTGGGAGCAACAACACCATGACGTCCAAAGAACACACCAGACAGGTCAGGAATAAAGTTATTGAGAAATTTAAAGCAGGCTTAGGCTACAAAAAGATTTCCAAAGCCTTGAACATCCCACGGAGCACTGTTCAAGCGATCATTCAGAAGTGGAAGGAGTCTGGCACAACTGTAAACCTACCAAGACCAGGCTGTCCACCTAAACTCACAGGCCGAACAAGGAAAGCACTGATCAGAAATGCAGCCAAGAGGCCCATGGTGACTCTGGACGAGCTGCAGAGATCTACAGCTCAGGTGGGGGAATCTGTCCATAGGACAACTATTAGTCGTGCACTGCACAAAGTTGGCCTTTATGGAAGAATGGCAAGAAGAAAGCCATAGTAAAAGAAAACCATAAGAAGTCCCGTTTGCAGTTTCCCACAAGCCATGTGGGGGACACAGCAAACATGTGGAAGAAGCTGCTCTGGTCAGATGAGACCAAAATGGAACTTTTTGGCCAAAATGCAAAATGCTATGTGTGGCGGAAAACTAACACTGCACATTACTCTGAACGCACCATCCCCACTGTCAAATATGGTGGTGGCAACATCGTGCTCTGGGGGTGCTTCTCTTCAGCAGGGACAGGGAAGCTGGTCAGAGTTGATGGGAAGATGGATGGAGCCAAATACAGGGCAATCTTGGAAGAAAACCTCTTGGAGTCTGCAAAAGACTTGAGACTGGGGCGGAGGTTCACCTTCCAGCAGGACAACGACCCTAAACATAAAGCCAGGGCAACAAAGGACTGGTTTAAAACAAAACATATCCATGTGTTAGAATGGCCCAGTCAAAGTCCAGATCTAAATCCAATCGAGCATCTGTGGCAAGATCTGAAAACTGCTGTTCACTCTATGCATCTTGTGCTCAGAGCTTGTTCCTGTGCTGCCATAGTGCCTCTGTGCTGTCTTTCAGTCCAGCTTTGTCCAGCCACTGGTAGGATTTCTGGATATCAGCCACTTTCTCTATCTGCCAGTGGTACATACTGTGCAGGGGCCTGTCCTTCCATGATGGTTGCTCCTTTTCATCCTCTTTCTTGGGTTTCTGCTGCCTGAGGTATTCACTGAGCACACGGTCAGTTGGTGCCATCTTTCTGATGTAATCATGGATGTTTGTTGTTTCATCCTGGAGTGTGGTGCTGACACTCACCAGTCCCCAGGCTCCTTCCTTCTGCTTAGTGTACAGCCTCAGGGTGCTGGATTTGGGGTGAAGCCTTCCATGCATGATCAGGAGCTTCCTTGTCTCGATGTCAGTGGCTTCTATCTCCTCCTTCTGCCACTTTAATACCCCAGCAGGGTACCTGATCACGCGCAGTATGTAGATGTTGATAGCCCTAGATCTTGTTCTTACTGTTCAACTGACTCAGGAATTGCCTGACCATCTATTAGGAGTTGGTGGGGTTTCTCTGGTGTGGTGTCATGGGTTTGCTTCCTTTTTCAGCACAGGTAGGCGGGGCGGTGTGTCACGGGATGCTAGCACATTGGCGGTACATCAGACATCATTTGATGGAGCATTATAGAGGAGCAGCGTGACAGACGTCTGGTGTCGGAGTATTGTTGCCTCCCTGAGTGGTAACGTGTTTGTTAATCTCTGTGGTGTGCACTACGGCCAACCCATGTTTTGTATTTTGTCTGCTTAACTGTTGTCCTGTATCCTTAGCTGCTTGCCTGTCAGCTGCTGGTGAAGCCGTATTTCCGGGATCACTACAGAGATCAATCTCATCTTTACCTTTGCATCCCGGAGATTCTCGCCCGAGCCTGTACTGCCAGTGTGACAAGTGAGCTCTCCAACTCTCCCCATGTTTATTGCCGCTTTTTACCAATTGTTTGGTATCTTCACCTAAAATTTTCTTTTCCTTTTCCTCTTAGATCCACCCTGCGTGCGCCGAATACCCCTTTCCCTCCAAGTGCGTGTCAGCCCCCTTCCAAAAAAGACTAACACTGAGCAGTGCTGATTTTCTATCATTGGAATATTTCTAACATTTTGAGTTATTTTCCAGTGTTAGAAAATCAGCACTGCTCAGTGTTAGCCATTGTTAATCTTCAAAACTGACTAGGTTACTTTTAAACATATAACACTGTCAAAAGTGTTAATTTAACACTCAACAGTGTTGTATTTAACACTCAGAGGTGTGGACCCATATAGACACTCTCCAGTGTTAATTTAACACTGGAGATTTTGCTGTGTATAAATTATAACCTAACTGCACTTTATAGACTTATGTATTACACTCCTCATTGTTACATATGCATTTTATTTATTGTATTTTTATTTTTAATTTTTTATTGTGTCTCCCTGTTTTGATTCTACATAGATGGGAATATATTTTGTGAGCCTTAACTGTGTCTAATGGTAAACTAAACAGTTACACTGTGTGGGGGTATAGGCTAAAGTTTCCTTGTAGCATATTTTTGAGTACTCAGTACCTTTGAGGTTTTTCTGAAGGATATTTTGGACTTTTCATTGTATTTTTCATTGTTTTGAATTGTTGCAATAAAATAAACATTTTTGCATAAAGCAAGTTTATTTTTTCCACTCCCATACTGTTAAGTTAGAAACATGAAGTATATCCTGTTAAAATTCCTTTAGAGCAGATTAAAAAATATGTGATTAATTTGTAATTAATCATGAGTTAACTATTGATAAGTATGCAATTAATTGCGACTAAATATTTTAATCAACTGACAGCTCTAATATGTAGGTTTTTCCAATGTAAAAAAAAGTTTTGATATATTGTTTTTAATTTAAAAAAAGTGACATAGCCTCATTGAACCATGAGAGCCGTAAACAACCCCCCCCCCCCCCCCCCCCCAAAAGAAAGAAAGGAAAAAAAGATCCCATCACACAAAACATTGACTGAAATGATTAGTAGTGGACTGGATGATATGTTTATGGGAACTTTTTGGTTTCTCATACTTTTGGCTAACTAAACATCTCCTGGGTCAATGTAAATGTCCTGGGCATATATTATTTAGCTTAAAACTTTGATAGCCATAATCTTTACATGAGATCCTGGGGATCCTTGCTGTACAGACTTACTAATACTAAAATTAGCTATAAACAAAGGGGTGTGCACATGGCCATGCCATCCAAGTTATCCTTTTCTGCCCTCTACTGTAAATCAACTTGCTGCACAGCTACCCTTTGCAATACTCTTCCTCATTATTCCAAAAATCAAGAAAATAAATACCTAATAATTGCATATTTTTTCAGTTTAACAAATCTGTATTGTTGTGGCTTATTTGCAGTGGATACACTACTGTAGTTAGTATATAACTATAACTAACTCCATCTTTCTTTCTTTCTTTCATTTTATTTATGCATATTTTTTAATTTTGCAGAAGCGACTTACTGTAGTATTAAATAGTGTTTACTTAAGACTGCAATAAAATATATAATAAAAAAGACTGCTACAAAAGCACAAAAAAGCTATTAAAATGTAATAAACAAACAGAAATATTAAATATATATATATAATTTTCTATGTACGTTTTATCTCAGGTTGCCAACTTCTGCAGCTGTTCTGTCATATTACTGTCTCCCCAAAAACACTTGTTTTGTGATTTATTTTTTTTTAAAACTTTTGCTATGTTTTTTGTTTCTCTTGTGTTTTATTGAAACTTGTGGTGTCTGTGTGTGTGTTCTATTTCTTTTCTTCAGTAGTGTTTTTCCATACAGCATTTTACAGAATTTCTGTATTTGCTAGGGTTTTATTAACTTGCAATAGATTTGACCTTTCATGGTAATAGAAATCTTCTATATTTTGAAATAATCACTATTGTCTCTACCTGCTCTAAAATACTGTAAAGTACCTGTTACGTCCCCACGAAGAGGTCTAGGGGTTTGAGTGTGGGGACTGGTAATAAATGGGTCCAGAACGGAATGAAAGGAAACCAGACAGAGGTGTTCAGTACATAATATGATTTTATTACAAATAATCTTAATCTAAACAGCCAGCAACGCTGTCTTATCAATAATGCAAGGGAGAGGCGGAGAGAGAACAACACCACACCCACACAAGGGCAGTTTCAGGAGGCCCTGCTAGGGCCGCATTGATACTGTATTATTGTACATTTCGTCAAAACACCTGTTCATTTTAATGTGTTGCTACCAATCCAAGAGACAACTATGTTAAACTATTAAATGAAATAATTTGCCACCATTTGAACTATAAAAGCTGTGTGCCTGTCCTTCTTAATCAAACAAATTCAATTCAGGCTGTAAAAATGGTTGACTCTGTGCTAGACATGCCAGAGACATTCATGTTGCAAACTTGCTTCTCTCTCCCTCTTGATTTCAAAATCAAAATTCTCCAACATTTGATATACAAGTAGGATTAATGTCAGATCTTGCTGATTAGACTGATTAGAGTGTGTAAACCAGCAACTGATTAAATTCAAATTTAGATCAGTACACCAAAGTATTCATAATTAAAAAATAGAAAACTACAGTTTGAAAAAAAAAGGGGGGAAAGGGCATCTAGTTTGCTACTTACAGTTTGTCATTTTAATATCAAAAGCAGAGAGTCATTTGATGGAGTAAATATAATGAATATTCATTATGTCCTTCAATCATATCTTTTATTAAAATACAATGTGCTTTGAATATACTGCCAAATGACTACTTGGCCTATAAATATTCAAGAGCTTGGTAGTGTCAGATGTTTTTTAGCTCAACTCAAATGTAGTCATTTTAATTTATGAAGGGATTCAGCATTTCCTAATGCTCTGTGAGGGGATATGCATAAAACATAGACTGAACATCAATTTATATTTTTAATGCACATGAAAATACACACCAGAATATGGAGTGCAGCAAAGGAAACAGACAACATCACAAAACTATTTAAAGGACTTACTGGTTGACATTAAAAATGTTCCAAAGTATCATTACACAGTATTATCCATCCATCGATACAATTCAGGTTTTCTCATGGCTGAAGCCTATCCCAGTGATCATAAGGTGAAAGGTGGGGCAGGTTATTTGTCTATCACAAAAATTCTAACTCTTTAACTCGTTGTCACTGTGCAGTCATACATTGTACAATATTACAATGAAATTTGAGCTAAAAGCACACCGTTGCTAAAAGAAAGACAAGAAGCAATCATAATAAATAACAGATATAGAAATGCTGTATCCCATTTTGAGACAGCAGGTGATGTAGAGGTCCTCCAGGGAGGGGAGGGGGTTGCCAATGATTTTCTGGGTGATGGTAATGACCCTTTGTATGCCATTGTGCAGCTCGAGAACCACACAGAGATGCAATATGTCAGCACGTGTAGCAGCGGTAGAAGATAGTCAGCAGCTCCTGCTTCAGGTTGATGCTCCTGAGCATCCTCAGAAAGTGGAGATGCTGCTGGGCCTTCTTTACAACCTCTAAGTTGTGCTAAACCTACAGAGAAAGTCGGAGAGCTGACTGTGGAGAAGCAACACTGCAGTCGTCAGACTGCCACCAAATTCACCACTGCACATCCTCTTTTCTTAACATTGTCAGAGGCATAAGCACAGAATACTAAAGCAGAACCATACATGTCTCAGTGTATGCAAAAGTATCAAATATGAATTCACTAATTTTTAAATAGCCTTTAATGAACACACATGGATACATTTGTCCTTCATTGAGAAAAAAATATGTAAGACTGTTCTCTTCCGTTTGCGCAACATCTCTAAACATCTCAGAGTGACGCTGAAAAACTAGTTCATGCATTTATTACTTCTAGGCTGGACTACTGCAATTCATTATTATCAGAATATCCTAAATACTCCCTGAAAAGCCTTCAGTTAATCCAAAATGCTGCAGCAGGAGTACTGACAGGGACAAGAAAGAGAGAGCCGATTTCTCCTATATTGGCTTCCCTTCATTGGCTTCCTGTTAAATCCAGAATTGAATTCAAAATTCTGTGAATAATAAGGCCCCATCTTATTTAAAATCATCTCTGGCTCGCTTCCACAGCATGTCTTTCTTCCTGTCTTCTCTCACACCAACCAGTCGCAGCAGATGGCTGCCCCTCCCTCAGTCTGGTTTCCTCCTGTTAAAAGGGAGTTTTTCCTTTCCACTGTCGCCAAAGTGCTTGCTCATAGGGGGTCATTTGATTGTTGGGTTTTTCTCTGTGTGTATCACTTTAGGGTTTATCTTAAAATATAAAGCGCCTTGAGGCAACTGATGTTTTAATCATTCAAAACCATTGCATTTAAGGTTAAATATAATAATATATTTTTCTTTTCTTTCTCTTTTAGATAGACCACATTTTATCTTCTGTTTTCACATCCCTCATGAAAACCAAATGCTTTTTGTTTTACTGCGAACAATGTTTGGCCTTTAGAAGGCAGGCAACCAGTAGTATTACATAGCCATTATTCTACTGCTGTAAGGTACTGTCACGGCTGGTGAGGTGGACTCAGGCGCAAACAGAAAGTACAGTTAAACAGTTCTTTATTAATCCACACCGAGTCCACTATATACACGTGGGGTGGAAAGGCCAGTGTTCCAGGAGTCAGGGGGACATAAGATCTTCACACACGCTCCGCTACTCTCGCTCCTCGCACACACAAAACTCCACGCTAAACAGCTTCACTCACGCTCACGGGTCCAGGGGTGAAGGTACGACAGGGTTCCGGAAAAATCTATACAAGGAGATGAGGGTTACTCATAAGCAAGTACGTAGTAAGAAACGATAGTTTTCTGGAGAGCTGGGCAAACACTAACTTGAGTTACTCAATATTCCAGTGACACGTAGCACAGTGCCCCTGTCGTATGAGGAGCCAGCAAACAATAGTGAGGAATCACCAGTAATCAGCTACAGGTGCATGGGCCAAGGGCAGGAACTCAATCTGAGCTCCGCCCAGGCAGAGTGGCATAAGCGAGAGAGCAAGAGAGGGAAGAGAAAGACAGAACCAAAACAAAAACATGTGTGGCCACGCTGGGCTGACCAGGTACAGCTATATCTGTCACACAGCATGTCTACTTCAGGTTAAGCAAAAACCTATTGTTTATTGTCACAATAACCACAACGTATCTATCAGCATCTAAAGTAAAACTGCACTGTGGTATAACTGCTAAACTATAATAAACCACTACCATTAAAAAGAAAAACTGAAACTGTATGATGGAAGCTCAAATAGGAAGGCAGTTTAGATAAGCTCAATCTTTAATCACTTCACATGCCAGTACATGTTCAACTCAAACTCCTCTACATTCAGAACCTCACTCTTAATAGCAGCTAACCACAGTGCATGTATTTAAAAGTGACAGCATACTGTGTCTTATAAAAAAAAAAAACAACCATCTCTTGGGGTATTAACAAATAGAGAGAGAACAAGGTTGCTTATGTGTTTTAGCAACACAAATAAATGCTGTAAGATACACGTAGCTCATACTTCAAAGCAGATGGTTTAAGAGCAACGAATCATGTTGAACAGACAGAAGTAAATGCTAAAGCAACATGAAAAGCAACAAAATCATCGATCCATTCAACCATCACTTGGATAGATCTTTTTAAGAATTGTTTAAAAGCGCATCATAGTGCTGAATAAAACTTTTAAACATGTTCAATGACCTTTTATGAATTGTAGACTGAATTGATTCAATTGGATTATGCAAGTTTTGGTTCTTTAAAACTAAGTGCTGCATTCATATGTTGAAACATTGTGTTCTATTAAGAACTTCACTCACATTACGCCTACTTTAAAGGTGATCTTGGCCCTTTGGAAAAAATCAAAACACCCTTGGTAATAAGCATGGCAGGTGAGTTTTAACAACATCTTTACATTTAGGAAATACATAAATGTTGCTCTAAGAGCTAGTTTTGACTGGCTGTGGCCCTTACCAAGGGTAAGAAAGGTTCCTCAGCTCCCCCTTTAACGCTGAGAAAGTAAATCATACCTTCATTTCGACCAGGCTTTATTATTGCCTTTTATTTGGGAACTTGGGGAACTATGTGGACTGTTTATTTGAGAGCATATTTCACTCTTGCACCGGCTACCTGAGCATTTTGGATTTTATTGTAATATTTTAATACTTTATACTATTTTAATACTTTTTTCGGTTATTAAATTGCTTCTGGTTTACCAAGAAAGATCAGAGGAGATCAGATCTTTGTTTTAGCTCCCCCTAAACTTTGAAACAGCCTGGCCATTCACATTAGGAAACACGCCATCACCAAGACCACTCTCATTAGTTTCAAAACCCATTTGAAAAGTCATCTTAATATCCTTGGCATTTAATCTAGACTGAGTCTGTAACATATTTTTGTGCTTTGTGTCCCATTCTCAGTGAATGATGAAGTAATATAAAAATATATTAAAAAAAAGATTTCAATACAGAATGCTCTAAATTTTGTTGTTATAATTATTATTATACAAGTTAAGATATACATAGATTTTGTAAATGCAACATAAATAAAATGATGTAAAATTAGTACCTCTTTTCTCTTTCTATTTTGTGTCATTGTCGTAGATATCCATTTGTAGATCAGTTACCCGAACATTTTCATACACTGAAAGACATTTAAAAAATGATATGAGTAGTGTGTGGTGACAAAAACATAATGGAGAAATTTTCTACAATTTTTACAATTTAGTGCACTGGGACTCAAATCTATGCAGGAGAGATGACTACCGGACTAATGAAGCCATTGTCATAAATGCAGTGTTATGCAATGTAGTTTACATTTATGAACTACTCACCTGTTGATGAAATGGCAGGAGAAGAGCCTGCTCCTGGGTGAAAAACAAAAAGAAGAAGAAATAAAGAAACTGAGAACAAACAAATAATTGGCACATCACATTTTCCTTCAATTTTTTTTAAATAACCATATTTCAATAAATATCAATTAAATCAATCAAAATCACATTCTCTTTCTGCTTTTTTGCTTTGCTGCTGTACATTTACAGGGTTCTCTCTAATATATAATGTATACATATATAAGACCAGTTTCTTTCATTTCCAGCTACTTGCAAAAGTGAAGCCACTCCTCTGTTTTAGAGACTTTGAGAGAGCTATCCATGCCTTCATTTCATCTCGCCTGGACTTTTGTAATAGCCTTTACTCAGGTGTCAGTCTGTCATCCGTTAGCTGACTGCAGCTGGTCAAAAACAGCCCACGCAAGCAAGACCACACATCTCCCATACCAGCATCCTTACACTGGCTGCCAGTTAGTTTTTGAATTGATTTGAAGTTTGTATTTTTCACTTTTAAGGTATTGCACGGGTTAGCACCCACATACCTTTCTGGTCTTTTAAATTGGTACACTCCTGCGAGATCACTGAGGTCTGCAGATCAAATGCTCCTAGCTGTCCTGAGGTCCAGATTAAAGCACAGAGGAGACCGGGCATTTGCTGTGTAACTGCTCCTAAATCATGGAACAAACTGCACCTTTACATTAGGACCTCCCAAACATTAGACACTTTCAAAACCCACTTTTATTCCTTGGCTTTTAAATCAGAATGAGTTTGTACTACTTTTATTTTTCTTACTTCTTACTCAAATCTTCTTGTTTTATGTTTATTTTCCTTAAATTTTTATGATGTCGTCCTATGTTTTTATTTCTTTTGATTAGCTTAAATGTACAGCACCTTGGTCAACAATTGTTGTTTTAAATGTGCTATATAAATAAATTTGACTTTGAAGAATTCAGTTGTGTTATTTACTTTTCTTTTCAACTTCAAACTCTTTCCACAATAAATAAAGAGACATAAAAAGAAAGAAAGAACGAAACCTGTGTGTTTCTGCCTGTAATGTAGTCCAGCCATCAGCACAGCCACAGCCAAAATGAGAAAGATTGCTGGCAATAGGATGGAAAGCACCGTGGACATCGATGGAGAGCTCTCTTGTTCAGTTGCTTGACCATCTTGAGGTATTGTCTCTTGAGGTGTGGAAGCAATATATGTTGCTGATACATTAAATAGAAAATAAAGTATAGTATTTTGGTGATTTCTGTGAGTATTTCAAATAGAGTGGATAACAATGTAATTTATAATACTTTGCGTGAGTGAATGCAGCGTTAGATTTCCTACTAGATCAACTAAATTAATAACTCTCAAATTATTTGCAATGACAGTTTCTACAGTAATGGTCACCAGAAGATGAATCCTGATAATTCTAGAAATATATTGGATAAATTATTTTGACACCATGGTACCATGGCCTCCATGGTGTCCAGCGGTGAACTGATGTAATTCATTTAGCACTAGTTTTGTGACCTCTAATAAAATAATAATAACATTATTATCTCACTAAGCATTAACTATCGTGGTAAACATTATGCACTGTGACATAGAAAAAGTCATTGTAAGCATGTTTCAAGGCTGACACTGATTTAGCTGAAAGTGTCACTGTTTCTTAGAAAAGGAGTTCTTTAAGAAGCCCCCAGTTTGGCTTTATTCTTGAAGCTCAAACATTTCCTTAGTATCCTTGATATTTCAAATTCTGAGATTATATTTGCTGAACATAGACCTGTTTTAAAACTTTGATTTTCTTCTGGCACCTCTGCACAAAGCTTTGAGTATTACAAAGAAACTAGTGCATGTCCATTTGTACATTACATTTGTATTTAAAAACATCATGCACTTATTGTGTTAAATGATTGTCATATCTCACCTCTCACAGCCATCCAGCTCTCTGGTGATTTCCCTTTAGAAAAACTGCACTTGTACAGTCCTTCATTAGACTTGGAAACAGTGTGCATCGTGATCTTTCCTCCATATCCAGTCTCCCTGTAGTGACCATCTTTATAAAAATCAGCTGGATGATTGGAAGGCATTCCTTTTTTTCTACATCCCAAAGTTACATTGCCTCCCTCCTTAACAGGAAAAGCAGGAATCTCAAGGACCACATCTCGAGCTCAAAAAAAATAAAAACAAACAACAATTGAAACAACCACAGAAAAGCACAAATTTCAATCAAACAAGAATGACTGCAAGAGCCATATTAACCATATTCATAATTTCTCAGTGTTTTGTTTGACCACTGATATTTGCAAAGACCTATGAGATTATCTAAAACAAAATTTCAAATTTTCTCAAGCATGCTGAAATTTGTGAAACATACCAGTGATAGTGACATTCACCATTGTGCTTCTCCTTCCATCTTGGTTTTCACACCAGTATTCTCCACTGTGTGACTCAAAGGCAGGTTTGATGTACAAGGTTCTTGTTGATGTTTCCCACTGAGTAGAATTTAAACCAAGCTTTTTGATCACTCTCCATTCTGTTGGGCCATGAAACCCCGAGCAGTTGAAAGAGATGGAATCATATTCAAAGAACTGCAGTCTGTTTGGATGGACATGAAGAGAAGCGCCTCCCACACACAAAACAATAAGTAAATAGATAAAATTAGATGAAGAGATTGCTTCTGACATTTGATATCTACTCTTCAAAAACTGTAAACAGGGATCGTCCTCTTGCAGGTAAACCACAATCAAAGTACAAGACATTTAGTTTTTCATTTGCAGGAGAATGGAAAGGTAAGCCATGAACGGAAATATTTATACACACACATTTTGTCATATAGACAGCCTAAAGACAACTGACTAAATTTTTAATCATCCATCAGAATGGGAGGGAAATATGATTTATGAGACTTTAAATGTCTCATGGTGCCAGACGGGTTGGTCTTAGTCATAAACAAATTTAGATGTTTTTTTAAAAGCACACCTTAATGTCATGTTAGCAACCCTAAAAATAACTATACAAATATTAGTAATAATATATTTTGGTATTATTTTCTGGCCTTGTCCTATAACATCATATAACATCTTAAAACACAATTTCCCAACTTGTCTAATGAAAACAATAAAGTCTGAAAACTGGTTTTAATGTCCAATGTCATGATGTTACAGAGCATCCATGCAGGGGTGTCACTGATTCACTGATTCAGCAACACGTTTGTCATTATATTTAACCTGTTACAAGCAAGGGGTACCTAATAAAGTGACCAGCAAGTGTATTCAATTAGCAAATGTCTGCTTTCATTTTTAGCATACATACAATATTTCTGGTCTTGAGCCATGAGCAGCAGCAGTACTTTCACCACTGTAGAGACAAAAAATGACAGATTGCAGATGGCTTTATGTGTAAGACAACTTCATGTACCCCAGAAATGTACAAACATAACCACATCTTACAGTATGTTTAAACAACTACTTTTAGTGATCTATTGGAAAATTATTTTTATTTTTTAATGAAGGATAAACATAGGAAATATGAACTAAAAACAAAATAAATGTTTCTATCTGTAACAGTTGTGCATTGATACTGATATATGTGTGTCAATACAGTCAATAACAGTACATTTATCACATATGTGCTGTAAATGACATGTATTTAAAGGCACAGACAAGTGTCACTTTTTAAAATATTTAAGTAGATATCGGAAATACTAGTGTGGCTTCTATATTCATTTAGTTTAGAGCAATCTTTAGAAGCATTTTAAAAACTTTACCAAAGGACCAGTTAAATCCTGCATCCTCACCCCTAAATGTGAGGTCACAAACTAACTCAGTGTAGAGTCATATATACTTTATGAATAAATAAATCCGAGTTGTGAAAAGAGTATTTAATTGACAAATATTTAATTTTCAAAAAGGCTTAATAGACATACACATAAATGGATTTTATTTTAATGTTGATTTAGATGCAGGAGGAGGATCAGTACTCACTCAATTTGATGCAGAGCTCTGTAATTGCCATATTGTACCTTGCATGGGCCTCACTATTTGACTGAATAAAAGTAAGATACAATGAAAGGGATAGGGTACTACAGTACTTCCTTTTCCTGTTCAGCATAGACATCACAGCCACATGTGGGGGATTTTTTTTCTTTAACTGTCACAAGAAAGAACCACTGTTACTGAGCACAAGACATACAGGGTGGGAATTACAGGTGGAAACAATATGGTTTATTTTATGTAGTTACTTAATTACGTTATATAAAAGTAAATATCATCCAAATTAATATGCGAGTTAATATTATGGCACTGCAATGCTAAAATAATATTGGTAAGTTTTTAAGGTGGTACAAATTTTGTTTTATGTAAACTTTGGCACTTTTTATTTAAATAATTCAATTCAATTTTATTTATACAGATAAAGCCAAATCACAACAACAGTCACCTCAAGGCACTTTATATTGTAAGGTAAACCCTACAATAATACATTCAAAGAAAAACCGAACGTTCATATGACCCCCAATGAGCAAGCACTTTGGCGACAGTGGAAAGGAAAAACTCCCTTTTAACAGGAAGAAACCTCTACCTCAGAACCAGGCCTTAGGTAGGGGCGGTCACCTGCTGCCACCGGTTGGGGTGGGAGAAGGAAGACAGGATAAAGACATGCTGTGGAAGAGAGACAGAGGTTAATAACAGATATGATTCAATGCAGAGAGGTCTGTTAACACATAGTGAGTTATAAAGGTGACTGAAAATGAAAAACTCAATGCATCATGGGAATCCCCGGCAGCCTACGTCTATTGCAGCATAACTAAGGGAGGATTCAGGGTCACCTGATCCAGCCCTAATTATATGCTTTATCGAAAGGAAAGTTTGAAGCCTAATCTTGAAAGTAGAGATAGTGTCTGTCTCCTGAATCCAAACTGGAAGCTGGTTCCACAGAAGAGGGGCCTGAAAACTGAAGGCTCTGCCTCCAATTCTACTTTTAAATACTCTAGGAACAACAAGTAGGCCTGCAGAGCGAGAGCGAAGTGCTCTAATAGGGTGATATGGTACTACAAGGTCATTAAGCTAAGATGGGGCCTGATTATTTAACCCTTTAAGACGTACCATAGAACCAAGTCCGCCAGAGCTGATATTATATTTTTACATGCTGTAGTGCCATTTCTGGGAGCATTTCAAGTTGATATACATCAATACAACCATTATAGCCCAAATTTTAATAATATGTATTCATTAAGTGCATAGTAATTACATAAATTGCAAAAAAGTGCAATAAACTACAAAACATTTGAAAATCGTTTTTGCTTTTTTAACATATATTTCTAGTTAGAGAAATTTAAGAGGCTTATCCCTCAAAACTGTAAATACAAAAAAGTTCCACAAAATGGTCTCCAACCACAGGAAATTTATTTTAAGTGTCTTCATAGACCCACCACATGTCTTTTAGATCCAATTCCTTCTTCACTCTTTAAAACACTTTATGGATTTTTTGAGGCTGAGCTTTTATACATGATGAATTGCTCTCTTCAGTTGGGTGTCTTCCCTGCTGCCTTTAAAACGGCGGTGGTGAGGCCCCTTCTGAGGAAGAGCAATTTGGATTGTAATGATTTTAATAACTACAGACCTGTATCCAACTTACCATTTTTAAGTAAAATTTTATAAAAACTTGTTTTTACTCAGATTAATGACTTTTTGAATGATAGACAGATCCTGGAGATATTCCAGTCTGGATTTAGGGTGAACCACAGCACAGAGACGGCTCTCCTAAAGGTTTTAAATGATCTTAGATGTAACTGGGACGCCCAAAAGCTCTCAGTCCTGGTGCTACTGGATCTAAGCGCAGCCTTTGATACAGTAGACCACGCTGTTCTTTTAAACAGACTGAAACACATGGTGGGCCTCTCTGGTGCTGTACACAACTGGTTCACTTCCTATCTCTCTGACAGAACTTTTATGGTGAGTATGGATACATGTTCCTCTAAGATCCATAAAATGACATGTGGTGTGCCTCAAGGGTCGGTTCTAGGCCCTGTACTTTTTAATTTGTATATGCTCCCTCTCGGCGGTGTCATCAGGAGGCATGGAGTGAACTTCCACAGTTACGCTGATGACACTCAGCTGTACATCTCCGTGTCTCCTGATGACACCAGACCAATGGATGCCCTTTTTAACTGTATTTTAGATATAAGATCTTGGATGGCAGAAAACTTTTTACAGCTTAACCAGGACAAAACTGAAGTTTTAATCATCGGTCCTGAGGCTCAGAGAGAGAAACTCTTGTCTAAATTACAGGCATTTTCACTATGTCCTTCACTACAAGTGAAAAACCTGGGTGTTATTTTCGACTCTGAGCTTGGTTTTATCCCACGTATTAAACATGTAACCAAAATTGGATTTTATCATCTAAAAAATATAGCCAGAGTCCGCCCTATTCTCTGTGGAACTAAACTGTCACGTATGCAGGTAAAACAACTTTTCAGTTTCGAGCAAAACAAGTCTAGATACTGTGTATGTGTACAGGCAGCCTATGTGTGTCTTGACCTCAGTGCATGACCTCACTCGACAAACAAAGACATTTTAGAAGTATACTTCCTGACTCCGTTTGAGTCATCTGTTACCAGGCAGACTCCAATGCAGCAGGCTGCTGAACACACACAGGCCTCTATTCTGTTTACAGGTTATATGTGGTGTATTGTAAGCATGTATGCAATCCTTTCATAGCTTGGGTCACCTTAAATTACTCAATAGATCGGCCAGACGTCGCGCTGCCCGAAGCTTCAGACCATCATCAATTAACTGACCGAGCTTCAACTCTTTAATTAGCACAAAAATGCAATGTGTATAACATGATTACAGTTGCACCTGCAATGAAAGATTATTATGTAATTATGCTCACACCTGAAATACAAACTTTAATGTAACATCAACAGCTTCAATAAATGCTCTGATGAAATGATAATGATAAATGATACGTAATGCAATAGTAATGATAATGGTTATGAATAATAACAGTAAAATAATATTCTAATCTCGACAGTACAAAGGAAGGACAACGCTGTCCACTGAAAAACTCAGGCAGGAAGACCAAACAACGTTGGCAAAGTCTGGAGAGGCTTTAGAACCATCTCGGGCCACAAAGGTCAGAACTCTCTGCCTGGGAGGGATTTGAGGTGGGCAAATGAACTGAATCGTTTCTTTAACAGATTTGCTTCATCCATGAGGCAGTCTCCAACATCGAAGAGTAGAGGAGATGTATGGCGTTATTTTTGTGCCACTATTCTGAGCACACATAAAAAAAAAATTGCAGGTGCAAGTGTTGCATTTTGAGGAGAAATTTATTTTGAGCGAAGAAAAGTTAAATTTGAGTGAGTGAACAAAATTCATTGCTGCGTGTAATTTCTTCTTAGTATAGAAACTCTGTCGTGCTAGCTAGTACGCAGTACGAGTTATTGTAACTGACTGGAAAAAGTTAGCACAAAGAAAATAAACTACACCTAAACGTTTATATCTGACCCAGATAGACTGCTGTGGACAGCTACAGGTACCTTGGTGTTCATCTGAACAATAAACTGGACTGGACTCATAATTCAGAAGCCCTCTACAGGAAAGGGCAGAGCAGGCTGTATCTGCTCCGGAGACTTGGGTCTTTTGGAGTGAAGGGCCCACTCCTGAAGACCTTCTATGACTCTGTGGTGGCCTCAGCCATCTTTTACTGTGTGGTCTGCTGGGGCGGCAGCATCTCAGCCGGGGACAGGAAGAGATCGAACAGGCTGATCTGCAGGGCCAGCTCTGTTCTAGGATGCCCTCTGGACCCAGTGGAGGTGGAAACTCTCTAAAACACTCTGACAGTGGCACATTTTTATTTTTATTTTTTGCTACACATTTTGAATTACAGTAAGATACAGGTCAATGACATATTAACAGAAAAACTTTAACCACTGATGTCTGCAGTAAGGGGATTCAATGCCTTTCTTAAACTATGGGAAGCATTGGGCTGTCATAGATAGAATCAAACTGTGCACTTGCAGGGAATGATCTCTGTTAATATAAAGTTTTAAGTGATCACTATTTTCCAGGAATTACATATTTCTAACCTGAAAAGCTATGGCAGATTGTTATCAGGGATTTAGACATTACTCTCCATGAGCGTCATCAAAAAACAAAACAATTTGTGTTATTTGGTGTAAAAACTGAAGGTTCCTCTGATATATATGTCACAGGAGTGTTTAGCACTTTTATTGATACATGGTGGCCCAATATCTTGATGAGACTGGGTTTCCCGTTATTTTTATCATACAGCAGTATCTTTACCTGTTAGCAGCTACACTAGAGCATGCTCTGTTTTGATTTATTTCTTTATTCATTATTTTCTTACTTATATGTCCAATGAGAGAAATTTTTACTATTCCATCACAAGAAATAGATACCGTAGCAGGCATTTAAATCCATGTAAATATTGTGCACACTATGATTTTTGTGTGAAACTGACTGGGGTTTTCCTAAAAAAAATATTTACATGTTACAGTAACAGTTGAAGAAGTCTTAAGACCTGCAAGTAAACTAGCTAATCCGAGCTGTTATAGGGCGAGAGGTGAGGTTGCCAGTCAATCGCAGGGCTGACGCGCAGAATCAGACAACCATTTGCTCTCACATTCACATCTATTTAGAATCACCAATCACCAAACCCTGTTAGTTGCATGTCTTTGGACTGTGGGAAGAAGCCAGAATACCTGGAGAGAACCCATGCAAACACAGGGAGAACATACAAAGTCCAAACAAACCAGCTGGTGGATTTTAATTCAGGATCTTGTTGCTGTGAGGCAACAGTGCTAACAACCATGCCACAGTGCTTCCCCTTTAACCTGTACTAAATTTTAATTTCTTCATAGTTGCTCAGGAATGTCATTTCTTATTCTCCCAGATTTAAACCCAGTGGGAGTTTCCCCCCAAAGAGGGACAAAAGGACCCCCTGATGATCCTCTACCTAATCACATGAGCTAAGGTGTGAAACTGGGTGTGGGTCACAATCAGCCAGGGTTTCGGGTTAGCTCATTGTGAAACCTGGCCCCACCCTATCATGTGATTTCCTGAGGTCAGATGGCCCAGGATGTGAGTGGGCGTTAAGGCGTCTGGGAAGGGATCTCAAAACTGGATTATAGATGGCAGACAGTTGGTGTCGTAAACCACCACCTCTGTTCAAAGATGGTCGCTCACAGTGGACATGCTTCTTTCTCTCCTCTTTCAAACCATCTGTCCTCTCTGTCCAAAATGTGAACATTGGCATCCTCGAATGAGTGACCTTTGACCTTTAGATGCAGATGGACTGCTGAGTCTTGTCCCGTGGAGGTGGCTCTTCTGTGTTGTGCCATGCGCTTGTGAAGTGGCTGTTTGCTTCTTACATTTTAATGATAGTATGAAGTTGAAATTCCAAATCCTGCCCCTCACACACACCTCTTAAATAATTAGGCCCCATCTTATTTCAAAGACCTTATAGTACTATATCAAATGACCAGACTTTGCTCTCAGGCTGCAGGCTTACTTGTTGTTCCTAGAGTATTTAAAAGTAGAATGGAGTGAAAGAGCCTTCAGTTTGCAGGCCCCTCTTCTTTGGAACCAGCTTCCAGTTTGCATTCAGGAGACGGACATTCTCTCTACTTTTAACACTGGTCTTAATCAGAATCAGAAATACTTTATTAATTCCGAAGGAAACTATGGGTTACACCAGGCAGCATGCTGGTTGGCGCATGCACACTCACAAAGGAACCCTCCGACCAAACATACATCACATTGGGGAGACAGGTCAGAGTGGTAGGCTGATAAGAACAACAACAAAAATACACAACATGAGGTGAGAAAAATGGAGAAAAAAGAACTCCCCACAGAACAGTTTGAGAACAGAAAAAACACCTCAGCACCAAAAAGCACATGAATCTTAATATACACCATAGAAACACATGACAAGCAACAAGGGCAGGTATGGCGTGAGAGTGACCCGGTGTAGAGCAAGAACGAGACAGAGAGGCTTTCAGAGGTTTAGAGTTAGACGAGACTAGATGAGGACATAGAAGCCGAGCAGGGAAGATAAGGCAGGGAGAGCGAAAAAGATGCGACCGCCGTCATCAAAACTTTCTATTTTGATAAAACATATAGTTAGTCCCTGATCAGGTGACCCTGAACCCACTGCAATGGGCCTAGGAAGCAGTGGATTTTCTTATTAACTCACATCTTTTTTAGTCTCTTTGAGTCTCTTTGTCCTGTCTTCCCATAGTCGTAGTTTGTTTGTTTGTTTGTTTTCCGTTGTATGGGTTTCTCCAGTCTTTATCTTACATACAATATGAAACAGCTTGAGGTTACTGTTGCTGTTATTTGGCACAAAATAATGACCTGCAACATGGACAATGACGGTTCTAATGTCTGCGTTTTATGTGTGTATGGACATGAGCCATCGTTGAGCTTGGCAACTTTGTGCTGATCTATAAGAATGCAGAAACATAAGAACATTGTCTTCAACCCATCATACATATGAGCCAGTCAACCAGAGAAATAGAATTAAATGATGGCTTTACTGAAGGTCAATTATGCTCAGTTGCTTAATAATAATCAGATTATAACCCGGCATATAAAGTATGAATATTTTTAAGTTAACCAGTGTAATGAAACAGAAAATACAGAAAATGATCTTGTTGTTGGTGTGTATGTGTCACGGCGACGGATGGCCGGTACTGAATAGGACCCAGGTGCAGGAACCCAGAGCGGAGACGGTAGATGATTTAATAGTTTATTACGGTTAAGTGCAAGGGGAACAAAACAAAGGGAAACGTGGCAAAGACAGGAAAATGACGAGACGTGGAGCCTTGGTGTGGCGTGCCCAGGGGAACGTGGCTAGGGCGAGGGAACGAGGCCTGGGAAGTGGAACGGAGCTGAGTGGGGAACAGTCACACTGAGGGGAGAGGATATAGAAGTTAGGCAGGTAGTGAAGGCAGCTCAGAAGTGGCCAGAATAAGAGCAGCAATTCTTACTTTGCAGTTAGGGACCTGGAGTGTTTGAGAGGGGGGTGATGAAGATCCAGGGGAGGCTGAGTGGCGTGGAAAGGCTGACCTGAGATCCGGGGCTCCAGATGGAGTGTGATGGCAGGAGGGCAGGCAGGTGAGGCACAGAGGGATTTCCAAAATGATCACTAGATATTCCAAGTCCGGAGGTGGAGTGAGCCAGGGTGGGTACAGCGACTGTAGCACAAAAGAGTCTTAGTTAGTAAGATGAATCACAGCGAGAACTTGAGACACAAGACCTGTTACCAACATGGGTTGATGACGAACTGGCAGTGAGTGAACATCGATGTGTGGTTTAAATCCCTCTGGCTTGATAGCCTGCAATAGGCTCCAGGTGTGCAGGAGCTGGAGTTGGCCCTGCCCAGGGGCGGATCCCAGGTCAGTTCAGGAGCCTAATGGAAACTCCAGCCACCCACCGTAGACCATGACAGTACCCCCCCCTCAAGGGAAGCCACCCGGCGGCCGACCGGTCCCCAGCCCGCGACGTGACCTGAAAAAAATCAGAGACAAGAGCAGGATCAAGGATAAACGAGCGAGGAACCCAGGCACGTTCCTCAGGCCCATACCCCTCCCAGTCCACCAAAAACTGGCGACCCCGACCACGGCGACGGACGTCAACGATCCGCCGAACCGTATAGGCCGGATGACCATCGATGAGCCGGGCGGGCGGAGGGGGGTCGGAAGGCGGGCACAGCACGCTGGACAGCACAGGCCTGACTTGGGAAACATGAAAAACCGGGTGAATCCGCAGACTGGGAGGAAGCTCGAGCTTCACAGCAGAGGGCGAGATGACGGAGTGGATGACATACGGCCCAATAAACCGAGGAGCCAGCTTGCGGGAGGAAACTTTAAGGGGAACATCCTTAGCCGACAGCCACACCTTCTGCCCTGGAGCGTACCGAGGAGCTGGCGACCGTAGACGATCTGCATAGCGGCAGTGGCGGGCAGCAGCTTTCTTCAGTGCCTCCTGGGTCCGAGTCCAGACGCGGCGGCAGCGCTGGAGATGGTGCTGGACGGAAGGCACAGCCAAATCAGCCTCTTCCTCAGGGAAGAGGGGAGGCTGATAGCCCAGGGACGCTTCAAATGGAGAGAGACCAGTGGATGCGGAAACATGAGAATTGTGCGCATACTCCACCCATGGGAGATGTGCTGACCAGGTAGCCGGGTTATGGGAAACCATGCAGCGGAGCATGGACTCCAGCTCTTGGTTGAGCCTCTCAGTCTGCCCGTTGGTTTGAGGGTGGTAACCAGAACTGAGGTTGGCTCGAGCACCCAGGGCAGAGCAGAAAGATTTCCAAACCTGGGATGTAAACTGAGGTCCCCTGTCAGAAGTGACCTCGGCAGGAATCCCGTGCAGTTTGAAGACGTGGTCAACCGTCAGTCTTGCAGTTTCCGTGGCAGTGGGTAGTTTCTCCAGGGCAACGAAGTGAGCTGCTTTTGAAAACCTGTCGATCACGGAGAGTATCACTGTTTTACCTGCTGACCTAGGCAGTCCAGTGACAAAGTCCAGGGAAATGTGGGACCAAGGACGAGAAGGTACGGCTAGAGGTTGCAGAAGACCGGATGGTCGCTGATTCCGGGTCTTGTTCCTGGCGCACACGTCACAGGCAGAGACGTAGTCCCGCACATCATGTTCCAGAGTTGCCCACCAGAAGTGACGACGTAGTAGTGCGATGGTGCGGCCGATTCCAGGATGGCAGGAAAACCGGGAGGTATGAGCCCACTTAATTACAGCCGAACGGGTTGCTGTGGGAACGAAGCGGCGGCCCGGAGGACCTGTGCCAGGGTCTGGTTCATCCAGTAAAGCACGCTGGATGGATTCCTCTATGTCCCAGGATAAAAACGCTACGCGGCAGGAGGCAGGAAGCACAGGAGCTGGTTCGGTGGGTTCAGTGTCTGGGTCGTAAAGACGAGACAGGGCATCAGCCTTGGCGTTCTTGGAACCTGGACGGAAAGAGATGGCAAACTTGAAGCGATCAAAGAACAGAGACCAACGGGCCTGGCGGGCGTTTAGACGCTTAGCTGTTTTGAGGTAAGTAAGGTTTTTATGATCTGTGAAGATGGTGAATGGGTGTTCAGCTCCTTCCAATAGGTGACGCCACTCTTCCAGGGCTAACTTAATAGCCAGCAACTCTCTGTCTCCTACATCATAGTTGCGTTCAGCTGACGAGAGTCGACGTGAAAAAAAGGCACATGGGTGTAACTTGGCCTTGGAACCTGAATGCTGTGAAAGGACCGCTCCGACGCCGACGTCGGACGCGTCTACCTCTAGAACAAATGGCTTGGAGTGATCTGGGTGACACAATACTGGAGCTGAAGTAAATAGGCGCTTGAGCCTACTGAATGCTACCTCAGCTTCAGGTGTCCAGATGAACTGTCTTTTGGTGGAAGTGAGTGTAGTGAGAGGAGTGGCTACCTGGCTGTAGTTGCGAATAAACCTCCGGTAGAAATTGGCAAAGCCGAGGAAACGTTGTAAGTGCTTGCGTGACGTGGGCGTGGGCCACTCTAGGATCGTGCGGATCTTGGCTGGATCAGTCTTCACCTGCCCTCCTGCGAGTATATAGCCAAGAAAAGTGACAGATTGTGCATGAAACTCACATTTCTCGGCTTTGACGTAAAGTCGGTTTTCCAGGAGGCGTTGGAGGACTGCTCGGACGTGGACATGGTGTTCCTGGGGGGTCTTGGAGAAAATGAGTATGTCATCAAGATAAACAAAGACAAACTGGTTCAGGAAATCACGGAGCACGTCGTTGACCAGGTTCTGAAAGACAGCGGGGGCATTGGTTAACCCAAACGGCATGACCAAATACTCAAAATGACCTAGGGGCGTATTAAAAGCCGTTTTCCATTCGTCCCCTTCCCTGATGCGGACAAGGTGGTAGGCATTGCGGAGATCCAGTTTGGTGAATACGGTGACTTCATGGAGGGGTTCGAAGGCTGAGCTGATAAGGGGTAAAGGATATTTGTTTTTAATGGTGATGTCGTTTAACCCTCTGTAGTCTATGCATGGACGGAGTGATTTATCCTTCTTTTCCACAAAAAAGATAATAATAATAATTAGGCCCCATCTTATTTCAAAGACCTTATAGTACTATATCAAATGACCAGACTTTGCTCTCAGGCTGCAGGCTTACTTGTTGTTCCTAGAGTATTTAAAAGTAGAATGGAGTGAAAGAGCCTTCAGTTTGCAGGCCCCTCTTCTTTGGAACCAGCTTCCAGTTTGCATTCAGGAGACGGACATTCTCTCTACTTTTAACACTGGTCTTAATCAGAATCAGAAATACTTTATTAATTCCGAAGGAAACTATGGGTTACACCAGGCAGCATGCTGGTTGGCGCATGCACACTCACAAAGGAACCCTCCGACCAAACATACATCACATTGGGGAGACAGGTCAGAGTGGTAGGCTGATAAGAACAACAACAAAAATACACAACATGAGGTGAGAAAAATGGAGAAAAAAGAACTCCCCACAGAACAGTTTGAGAACAGAAAAAACACCTCAGCACCAAAAAGCACATGAATCTTAATATACACCATAGAAACACATGACAAGCAACAAGGGCAGGTATGGCGTGAGAGTGACCCGGTGTAGAGCAAGAACGAGACAGAGAGGCTTTCAGAGGTTTAGAGTTAGACGAGACTAGATGAGGACATAGAAGCCGAGCAGGGAAGATAAGGCAGGGAGAGCGAAAAAGATGCGACCGCCGTCATCAAAACTTTCTATTTTGATAAAACATATAGTTAGTCCCTGATCAGGTGACCCTGAACCCACTGCAATGGGCCTAGGAAGCAGTGGATTTTCTTATTAACTCACATCTTTTTTAGTCTCTTTGAGTCTCTTTGTCCTGTCTTCCCATAGTCGTAGTTTGTTTGTTTGTTTTCCGTTGTATGGGTTTCTCCAGTCTTTATCTTACATACAATATGAAACAGCTTGAGGTTACTGTTGCTGTTATTTGGCACAAAATAATGACCTGCAACATGGACAATGACGGTTCTAATGTCTGCGTTTTATGTGTGTATGGACATGAGCCATCGTTGAGCTTGGCAACTTTGTGCTGATCTATAAGAATGCAGAAACATAAGAACATTGTCTTCAACCCATCATACATATGAGCCAGTCAACCAGAGAAATAGAATTAAATGATGGCTTTACTGAAGGTCAATTATGCTCAGTTGCTTAATAATAATCAGATTTGGTGAATACGGTGACTTCATGGAGGGGTTCGAAGGCTGAGCTGATAAGGGGTAAAGGATATTTGTTTTTAATGGTGATGTCGTTTAACCCTCTGTAGTCTATGCATGGACGGAGTGATTTATCCTTCTTTTCCACAAAAAAGAAGCCGGCGGCCACTGGAGAGGAGGATGGGCGGATGATACCTGCAGCTAATGACTCGTGGATGTACTTTTCCATGGACTCTCTTTCTGGTCTGGAGATGTTGAATAGCCGGCTAGAGGGAAGCGGAGCACCAGGTAGAAGGTCGATAGCGCAGTCATAAGGCCTGTGGGGTGGTAAGGACGACGCTCTGTCTTTACTGAAAACTTCCTGGAGGTCATGGTACTCAGGTGGGACGAGTGTGAGGTCAACCGGATCAACGCCCGAGGTGTTAGTGTCAGGGGCCCCCGGCGGTAGGGCAGACTTGAGGCAGTGGGCTAGACAAAAGGGGCTCCAACTAGCGATTTTACTTCCAGACCAGTCTATATGAGGGTTATGTTTCTGTAGCCAGGGGTAGCCTAGGATGAGTGGTGAATCAGGAGAAGAGAAGGTGAATAAGGTAATGGCTTCATGGTGGTTTCCAGAGGTGACGAGGGTTACGGGGCCAGCCTGATGGGTTATCTGAGAGAATATTTGATCGTTTAATGCGGTAACAGGGATGGGAGGATCGAGAGTCTTGAGTGGAAAATGAAGGTGTCTCGCGAGAGCTAAATCTATTAAATTTTGCTCTGCTCCGGAATCAACGAGAGCATGGAGGGGGTGAGAAACCTTATTTAGACACAGGGTGACTGGTAGAATTAACCAGGGTTTGGAACTGAAAGAGGATCCGCCCACCTGTATCCCCGAAATTACCGGCGGGCGTAGCCTTTTGGCCGAACCGAACACTGCGCTAACCTATGCTCCACTGAGCCACAGTAAAAACACGCGCCCGACCGAAGCCGTCGTTCTCGCTCCTCTGGTGTGAGACGAGAGCGGCCGATTAACATAGGCTCCGGAGCGGCGTCCGTTTCCACGGAAACGGGAGCGGATGTTGACACCGGACGTGACGGTGGAGGAAGTGAAAACGTACGAGGCGCAGGTTTACGATGTTTCTGGTTCTTTTCTGCCTCCCTTTCCCTCAGGCGATTATCTATCCGAAGGGAAAGGGAGACCAAGTCTTCAAAGGATTTGGGCTCATCGCGGGAAGCGAGCTGGTCTTTGAGCTCGTCGTTTAAGGCGCGACGGAACACTCCACGAAGGGCATGATCGGGCCAATTGGCCTCGGCGGCTGCAGTACGGAAGTCGATAATGAACTCCGCGACACTCCGGCTCCCCTGTTGCAGCCCGAGCAACCTTTCATCAGAACTACCCTCCGATACTGGGTGAGTAAAGGTCTTTTTAAACTCGCACAGAAAATCATCAAACGAGCAGGTTGGGAGCGGGTGAGCCGACAGGTACGCCTCGGCCCATAACAGCGCCTTGCCCTGTAGTTTAGCCACCAGATATGCTACCCGAGCTGATTCGCTAGTAAATGAACGGGGTGAATGCGTGAACGCGAGAGAACATTTCAGTAGAAAGGCCGTACAGCGGCCCCGCTCCCCAGAGTACGGTTCGGGTTCTGGGAATGCAGCATCGCGAAACACGGAGCCCGAAGGGGTCGGAGCTGGGGAGGACTGGGGAGGTTCTGCCACGGGCGCAGGGGACGCGGAGGATGGGCCTGGAGGAGGGGAAAGAGCCGACTGAATCTCCTGCAGGGAAGCTAAGATCCTAGCCTGGGTCTCGCCTATGGCTTGACACCGGGTGTCGAGAACCTGCAACGCTTGCTCATGAGCCCCTAAAATGGCTCCCTGCTTGGAGACTGCTGCACGTACTGGGTCTGCTGAGTCCATTTGTTGGCCAGTTCGTACTGTCACGGCGACGGATGGCCGGTACTGAATAGGACCCAGGTGCAGGAACCCAGAGCGGAGACGGTAGATGATTTAATAGTTTATTACGGTTAAGTGCAAGGGGAACAAAACAAAGGGAAACGTGGCAAAGACAGGAAAATGACGAGACGTGGAGCCTTGGTGTGGCGTGCCCAGGGGAACGTGGCTAGGGCGAGGGAACGAGGCCTGGGAAGTGGAACGGAGCTGAGTGGGGAACAGTCACACTGAGGGGAGAGGATATAGAAGTTAGGCAGGTAGTGAAGGCAGCTCAGAAGTGGCCAGAATAAGAGCAGCAATTCTTACTTTGCAGTTAGGGACCTGGAGTGTTTGAGAGGGGGGTGATGAAGATCCAGGGGAGGCTGAGTGGCGTGGAAAGGCTGACCTGAGATCCGGGGCTCCAGATGGAGTGTGATGGCAGGAGGGCAGGCAGGTGAGGCACAGAGGGATTTCCAAAATGATCACTAGATATTCCAAGTCCGGAGGTGGAGTGAGCCAGGGTGGGTACAGCGACTGTAGCACAAAAGAGTCTTAGTTAGTAAGATGAATCACAGCGAGAACTTGAGACACAAGACCTGTTACCAACATGGGTTGATGACGAACTGGCAGTGAGTGAACATCGATGTGTGGTTTAAATCCCTCTGGCTTGATAGCCTGCAATAGGCTCCAGGTGTGCAGGAGCTGGAGTTGGCCCTGCCCAGGGGCGGATCCCAGGTCAGTTCAGGAGCCTAATGGAAACTCCAGCCACCCACCGTAGACCATGACAGTACCCCCCCCTCAAGGGAAGCCACCCGGCGGCCGACCGGTCCCCAGCCCGCGACGTGACCTGAAAAAATCAGAGACAAGAGCAGGATCAAGGATAAACGAGCGAGGAACCCAGGCACGTTCCTCAGGCCCATACCCCTCCCAGTCCACCAAAAACTGGCGACCCCGACCACGGCGACGGACGTCAACGATCCGCCGAACCGTATAGGCCGGATGACCATCGATGAGCCGGGCGGGCGGAGGGGGGTCGGAAGGCGGGCACAGCACGCTGGACAGCACAGGCCTGACTTGGGAAACATGAAAAACCGGGTGAATCCGCAGACTGGGAGGAAGCTCGAGCTTCACAGCAGAGGGCGAGATGACGGAGTGGATGACATACGGCCCAATAAACCGAGGAGCCAGCTTGCGGGAGGAAACTTTAAGGGGAACATCCTTAGCCGACAGCCACACCTTCTGCCCTGGAGCGTACCGAGGAGCTGGCGACCGTAGACGATCTGCATAGCGGCAGTGGCGGGCAGCAGCTTTCTTCAGTGCCTCCTGGGTCCGAGTCCAGACGCGGCGGCAGCGCTGGAGATGGTGCTGGACGGAAGGCACAGCCAAATCAGCCTCTTCCTCAGGGAAGAGGGGAGGCTGATAGCCCAGGGACGCTTCAAATGGAGAGAGACCAGTGGATGCGGAAACATGAGAATTGTGCGCATACTCCACCCATGGGAGATGTGCTGACCAGGTAGCCGGGTTATGGGAAACCATGCAGCGGAGCATGGACTCCAGCTCTTGGTTGAGCCTCTCAGTCTGCCCGTTGGTTTGAGGGTGGTAACCAGAACTGAGGTTGGCTCGAGCACCCAGGGCAGAGCAGAAAGATTTCCAAACCTGGGATGTAAACTGAGGTCCCCTGTCAGAAGTGACCTCGGCAGGAATCCCGTGCAGTTTGAAGACGTGGTCAACCGTCAGTCTTGCAGTTTCCGTGGCAGTGGGTAGTTTCTCCAGGGCAACGAAGTGAGCTGCTTTTGAAAACCTGTCGATCACGGAGAGTATCACTGTTTTACCTGCTGACCTAGGCAGTCCAGTGACAAAGTCCAGGGAAATGTGGGACCAAGGACGAGAAGGTACGGCTAGAGGTTGCAGAAGACCGGATGGTCGCTGATTCCGGGTCTTGTTCCTGGCGCACACGTCACAGGCAGAGACGTAGTCCCGCACATCATGTTCCAGAGTTGCCCACCAGAAGTGACGACGTAGTAGTGCGATGGTGCGGCCGATTCCAGGATGGCAGGAAAACCGGGAGGTATGAGCCCACTTAATTACAGCCGAACGGGTTGCTGTGGGAACGAAGCGGCGGCCCGGAGGACCTGTGCCAGGGTCTGGTTCATCCAGTAAAGCACGCTGGATGGATTCCTCTATGTCCCAGGATAAAAACGCTACGCGGCAGGAGGCAGGAAGCACAGGAGCTGGTTCGGTGGGTTCAGTGTCTGGGTCGTAAAGACGAGACAGGGCATCAGCCTTGGCGTTCTTGGAACCTGGACGGAAAGAGATGGCAAACTTGAAGCGATCAAAGAACAGAGACCAACGGGCCTGGCGGGCGTTTAGACGCTTAGCTGTTTTGAGGTAAGTAAGGTTTTTATGATCTGTGAAGATGGTGAATGGGTGTTCAGCTCCTTCCAATAGGTGACGCCACTCTTCCAGGGCTAACTTAATAGCCAGCAACTCTCTGTCTCCTACATCATAGTTGCGTTCAGCTGACGAGAGTCGACGTGAAAAAAAGGCACATGGGTGTAACTTGGCCTTGGAACCTGAATGCTGTGAAAGGACCGCTCCGACGCCGACGTCGGACGCGTCTACCTCTAGAACAAATGGCTTGGAGTGATCTGGGTGACACAATACTGGAGCTGAAGTAAATAGGCGCTTGAGCCTACTGAATGCTACCTCAGCTTCAGGTGTCCAGATGAACTGTCTTTTGGTGGAAGTGAGTGTAGTGAGAGGAGTGGCTACCTGGCTGTAGTTGCGAATAAACCTCCGGTAGAAATTGGCAAAGCCGAGGAAACGTTGTAAGTGCTTGCGTGACGTGGGCGTGGGCCACTCTAGGATCGTGCGGATCTTGGCTGGATCAGTCTTCACCTGCCCTCCTGCGAGTATATAGCCAAGAAAAGTGACAGATTGTGCATGAAACTCACATTTCTCGGCTTTGACGTAAAGTCGGTTTTCCAGGAGGCGTTGGAGGACTGCTCGGACGTGGACATGGTGTTCCTGGGGGGTCTTGGAGAAAATGAGTATGTCATCAAGATAAACAAAGACAAACTGGTTCAGGAAATCACGGAGCACGTCGTTGACCAGGTTCTGAAAGACAGCGGGGGCATTGGTTAACCCAAACGGCATGACCAAATACTCAAAATGACCTAGGGGCGTATTAAAAGCCGTTTTCCATTCGTCCCCTTCCCTGATGCGGACAAGGTGGTAGGCATTGCGGAGATCCAGTTTGGTGAATACGGTGACTTCATGGAGGGGTTCGAAGGCTGAGCTGATAAGGGGTAAAGGATATTTGTTTTTAATGGTGATGTCGTTTAACCCTCTGTAGTCTATGCATGGACGGAGTGATTTATCCTTCTTTTCCACAAAAAAGAAGCCGGCGGCCACTGGAGAGGAGGATGGGCGGATGATACCTGCAGCTAATGACTCGTGGATGTACTTTTCCATGGACTCTCTTTCTGGTCTGGAGATGTTGAATAGCCGGCTAGAGGGAAGCGGAGCACCAGGTAGAAGGTCGATAGCGCAGTCATAAGGCCTGTGGGGTGGTAAGGACGACGCTCTGTCTTTACTGAAAACTTCCTGGAGGTCATGGTACTCAGGTGGGACGAGTGTGAGGTCAACCGGATCAACGCCCGAGGTGTTAGTGTCAGGGGCCCCCGGCGGTAGGGCAGACTTGAGGCAGTGGGCTAGACAAAAGGGGCTCCAACTAGCGATTTTACTTCCAGACCAGTCTATATGAGGGTTATGTTTCTGTAGCCAGGGGTAGCCTAGGATGAGTGGTGAATCAGGAGAAGAGAAGGTGAATAAGGTAATGGCTTCATGGTGGTTTCCAGAGGTGACGAGGGTTACGGGGCCAGCCTGATGGGTTATCTGAGAGAATATTTGATCGTTTAATGCGGTAACAGGGATGGGAGGATCGAGAGTCTTGAGTGGAAAATGAAGGTGTCTCGCGAGAGCTAAATCTATTAAATTTTGCTCTGCTCCGGAATCAACGAGAGCATGGAGGGGGTGAGAAACCTTATTTAGACACAGGGTGACTGGTAGAATTAACCAGGGTTTGGAACTGAAAGAGGATCCGCCCACCTGTATCCCCGAAATTACCGGCGGGCGTAGCCTTTTGGCCGAACCGAACACTGCGCTAACCTATGCTCCACTGAGCCACAGTAAAAACACGCGCCCGACCGAAGCCGTCGTTCTCGCTCCTCTGGTGTGAGACGAGAGCGGCCGATTAACATAGGCTCCGGAGCGGCGTCCGTTTCCACGGAAACGGGAGCGGATGTTGACACCGGACGTGACGGTGGAGGAAGTGAAAACGTACGAGGCGCAGGTTTACGATGTTTCTGGTTCTTTTCTGCCTCCCTTTCCCTCAGGCGATTATCTATCCGAAGGGAAAGGGAGACCAAGTCTTCAAAGGATTTGGGCTCATCGCGGGAAGCGAGCTGGTCTTTGAGCTCGTCGTTTAAGGCGCGACGGAACACTCCACGAAGGGCATGATCGGGCCAATTGGCCTCGGCGGCTGCAGTACGGAAGTCGATAATGAACTCCGCGACACTCCGGCTCCCCTGTTGCAGCCCGAGCAACCTTTCATCAGAACTACCCTCCGATACTGGGTGAGTAAAGGTCTTTTTAAACTCGCACAGAAAATCATCAAACGAGCAGGTTGGGAGCGGGTGAGCCGACAGGTACGCCTCGGCCCATAACAGCGCCTTGCCCTGTAGTTTAGCCACCAGATATGCTACCCGAGCTGATTCGCTAGTAAATGAACGGGGTGAATGCGTGAACGCGAGAGAACATTTCAGTAGAAAGGCCGTACAGCGGCCCCGCTCCCCAGAGTACGGTTCGGGTTCTGGGAATGCAGCATCGCGAAACACGGAGCCCGAAGGGGTCGGAGCTGGGGAGGACTGGGGAGGTTCTGCCACGGGCGCAGGGGACGCGGAGGATGGGCCTGGAGGAGGGGAAAGAGCCGACTGAATCTCCTGCAGGGAAGCTAAGATCCTAGCCTGGGTCTCGCCTATGGCTTGACACCGGGTGTCGAGAACCTGCAACGCTTGCTCATGAGCCCCTAAAATGGCTCCCTGCTTGGAGACTGCTGCACGTACTGGGTCTGCTGAGTCCATTTGTTGGCCAGTTCGTACTGTCACGGCGACGGATGGCCGGTACTGAATAGGACCCAGGTGCAGGAACCCAGAGCGGAGACGGTAGATGATTTAATAGTTTATTACGGTTAAGTGCAAGGGGAACAAAACAAAGGGAAACGTGGCAAAGACAGGAAAATGACGAGACGTGGAGCCTTGGTGTGGCGTGCCCAGGGGAACGTGGCTAGGGCGAGGGAACGAGGCCTGGGAAGTGGAACGGAGCTGAGTGGGGAACAGTCACACTGAGGGGAGAGGATATAGAAGTTAGGCAGGTAGTGAAGGCAGCTCAGAAGTGGCCAGAATAAGAGCAGCAATTCTTACTTTGCAGTTAGGGACCTGGAGTGTTTGAGAGGGGGGTGATGAAGATCCAGGGGAGGCTGAGTGGCGTGGAAAGGCTGACCTGAGATCCGGGGCTCCAGATGGAGTGTGATGGCAGGAGGGCAGGCAGGTGAGGCACAGAGGGATTTCCAAAATGATCACTAGATATTCCAAGTCCGGAGGTGGAGTGAGCCAGGGTGGGTACAGCGACTGTAGCACAAAAGAGTCTTAGTTAGTAAGATGAATCACAGCGAGAACTTGAGACACAAGACCTGTTACCAACATGGGTTGATGACGAACTGGCAGTGAGTGAACATCGATGTGTGGTTTAAATCCCTCTGGCTTGATAGCCTGCAATAGGCTCCAGGTGTGCAGGAGCTGGAGTTGGCCCTGCCCAGGGGCGGATCCCAGGTCAGTTCAGGAGCCTAATGGAAACTCCAGCCACCCACCGTAGACCATGACAGTATGTGTGGGTGGTGCAGGATAGCAACACACATGAGGCACTGATCTTGGAATGTATGACTTTTAAAATACATGATGTATTAAAAACAAATTGTTTTGGGTAAAGTTTGATTGACAAACACAGACTTTTAAGGAAAAAGTAAAATGAAGTATTCTATATAACTGGATTAAAGGAATTATGCTAAAATGAATGTTTGTCAAAATGAAATCTAATTGTAGTAAGACTGCATGATCTAAATGAAACATGAAGTGTTTATAATCGTATGTGTGTATGACTGTTCAAATGTGATGGGATTTTCACTGTTACAGAAAAAAAAAAAATAATGTAATGAATTCATTTTAAAGTTTAAATTATATTTGAAATGCATGTATGTCGAAAAAAAGTTAGAAAGAGATCAGGTGTTTTTATTTGCTCAAGAATTAAGAAGACTTGGATTTCCACCTAGCACTATAAAATATGATTATACATTTATGTGGTTTTATGATAGTTGTGTAGCGACACACAGCTTAGGATCAGATACTTGCACCAAAAAGCAATGTCAGATAAATCAGTTTTTTTCTTGCAAGGAAAACATGCTATTGCAATCTGAGGAAGCTCAGAGGCAGTCTCGTCACCTTCCCTTATTTATATCCTAACATAGTTTCATACTACTTTCAGACACACAGCTAAGATACAAGGTCACATGGAGGTTTTCTTTCTTCACAGCATTCATATTTTATGAATGCTGTGCTGTAAGTTTGTTTTTTGTACTCTCCCACCTTCCAGTAAACTCTGTTACTCTTCCTTGGCAGGGTGTGATAACTAAAAGAAAGACACAATTGTTTGTTTTTTAATGAGAAAAGGTTTAGATCTCTATCTAAGATAGATCTAAGAATGTTTTTTTGTTTTTTTTTTTGTTTTTTTGCAGTTAATGTATCACTAGACTGTGCTGGACTTTGTGATCAACTGTACAAAAATCACAAAATGCCGCTCCCCCACACATCAACAAACAAAGACAGATTACAGAGGGGGTGATCTGTGGCAGCAAAATGGGAAAATAGAATAAAGTAAAAAAATAAATAAAATAAAGTATTTTCTCCAACTGAAAATGCCAATGGTAACAACACAATCAGAAACCCTGCAATTAAAATAATGAAAGATTTACTGGTAAATTTGTGTGTGCATTTGGCACTAGTGGGGTTGGAAAGACTGGACTTATTCAAATTTCTTGAAGACTTATCACCTGTCATCCAAGAAACGTCTTCACTTTTAAAACCAAAAGGTGAAAAGTCCCTAAAGTGTGAGTGTGAATCATATGTCTTATCACATGAGCCAAGGTGTCAAACAAGGAGTGGCTCATTATTAGCAGAAGTTTTCAGTGAAACCACTGTGAGACTTCCTTCCTCATCATGTGATTTATCAAGCTCACCTGACTCAAAATGTTAGTGGTGGTTCAGGCACCTGAGAAGGGATCTCAAACGGCATTTTAGATAACTAACAATTGATGTCTGAGTCACCTCCTCTGCCCAAAGATGGTCATTCAAAGTGGACATAGATGGTTTCTTTCACTCCTTGTTCAAATCATCTCTCTTCTCTGTCCAATGTGAGCATCCTCGAAAAAGTGACCTTGTCCTGTCGAGGTGGCTCCTCTATGCTGTGCAGTGCTTTTATGGAGTAATAGTGTCAATGTTAAATAAAAATGTCAATGTTAAATAAAAAGGCTTACATAGAAATAAGTGGTTGTGTGAATGGGTGAATTAAAAGAAAACCTTTAATATCATGATCTGGAGTCCGTGACTTTATGTTTTAGTTTTTTTTATTATTCTGTGGTTTTGGTTACCTGGGGTGTTTGTACTCTTCTGTTTCATGGTTCATGTTCCTATGTTCTGTGTCCCCCAGTCTGTGTTAAGGTTGTGAGTTATGTCATTACGTGTATGTGTTTCCTGTTTTACTTACTGAAGATCCATGTCTGATCTCAGTATGTTCAGTTTACTTTTCCCTTGTCTCGTCAGGTCAGATTACTCCCAGCTGTGCCCTCCTTTTGTGTCTCATTCCCTCGTTATCCTTCTGTGTATTTAAACCTCATGTCTGCCTCTGTTTCTATCCTTGGTTCTTTGTAGCGTTTTTAAGCTGATACGCGGGGGTTTATCTTTCCAAAGGAATTTGGAAATATATGAATCCAGAGATCTGAACCAATCTTGTGATGGTTTGTTAGGGATCATCAAAAATAAGTAATTTATTTTTGGCAAGATCATCATTTTTATAGTGGCGACCCTTCCCATGAGTGATATGGGTAAAGATTTCCATCTAGTCAGATCGCCTTCTACTTTCTTTAGAAGTGGGATGTGGTTTAGTTTAGTTAAGTCTGAAAGCTTAGGAGAAACATTAATACCTAAATATTTAATATTTCCGGATTGCAGTGGGGCAGAGGAAGAATTATGGAAGGAGCAGTTAATGGGGAGAACTGTAGATTTTGGCCAGTTAATTGAGTAATCTGAAACTCTTGAAAACCAGTTTATTAAAGTAATTACCTCAGAGAGGTTGGTTTGTGTGTTTTGCAGAAAAAGCAACACATCATCCGCATAGAGACTGATTTTATGTTCTATGTTCTTACATTTTATGCCCTTAATTGTTGTAGCCTGTCTAAATGCTGCTGCTAGAGGTTCGATAAAAATTGCAAAAAGTGAAGGGGAGAGTGGGCATCCCTGTCTGGTGCCCCTCAGGAGACAGAAGCTGGAGGATGTCTGGTCATTTGTTCTGATACGAGCTGTTGGGGAATTGTATAATATTCTTATCCAGTTTATGAAAGAGTTTCCAAAACCAAATTTGTGTAAAGTTGCGAATAAAAATTTCCAGTTAACTCTGTCAAATGCTTTTTCTGCATCTAGAGATAATATTATGGTTTCGATGTTTTTATCGTATGAGTAGTCTATTAAATTAAGTAATCTACGAGTGTTTGTTGAGGAGTGCCGACCTTTTATGAAACCAGTTTGGTCAGGATGAATTAAGAGGGGGGTCATTTTCTCTAATCTCTTTGAGAGAGCTTTGCAGATTATTTTAAGGTCTACATTTAAAAGAGAAATTGGACGATAGCTTGAGGGAAATAAAGGGTCTTTGCCTGGTTTTAGCAGGAGACTAATGTTGGCAGAATTCATATTTGGTGGTAGTCTGCCATTTTCCTCGATTTCCTGCAACATGCCGTGGAATACTGGTGCCAAAATTGTCCAGAATTCTTTGTAGAATTCTGCAGGGAAACCGTCTGGACCTGGGGCCTTATTATTGGGCATACTTATCAGGGCTTCCTGGAGTTCACTTGGCGTCAGTGGCGAATCCAGTTCCATTGCTTGACTGTCTAGTAATTTTGGAAGAGTTACGTTGTCAAGAAACAGATCAATTTCATTTTTAGATGGGTTTATTTGTGGTGAGTATAAAGTTTCATAGAAATCCCTAAAAATGTTGTTTATTCATCCAGGATCATATATTGTGTTCCCCGATAAATCTTTAGCAGCACATATAGTTGTTTTTTCTTTATTTATTTTTAGCTGGTTAGCTAGAAATCGACCTGATTTGTTACTGTGTTCAAAATTCTGCAAGCGTAGTCTTTGTATAAGGAATTGTGTTTTTTTTATTAATAATTTCATTTAATTCTAGTTTTGTTTTGCATATTTTGTTCAATGTTTCCTGATCTTGGTTGCACGCGTAGGCTTCTTCTAGTGATTTGATGTTTTTTTCTAATTCCTGAATATTTTTGTTTTCTTTTTTCTTTTTATGTGATGAGAAAGAAATTATTTTACCTCTCATCACAGCTTTCCCTGCTTCCCATAGAACAGAAGCAGATATTCCGGGAGTGTCATTATAGTCCAAATATGAAGTCCATTCCTTTTTAAAAAATTTAATAAAGTCTTCATCTTTAAGTAGTGATATATTAAATCTCCAGTTTTTACTTGGCGTAGTATTATTCTTGTGCATTAGTGTTAAAGATACAGGAGCATGATCGCTGACAGCTATAGGATGAATCTCAGTGTCTGAAATGTCACACAGCAGTGAGCTGCTGACCAAAAAATAATCCAGACGAGAGTAAGAGTGATGAATATGTGAGAAAAAAGTATATTCCTTACTGGTGGGGTGAAGAGAGCGCCATGCATCGCAAAGACCAAAGTCGCTCATATACTGTTTGATTATATTTGTGGACTGCCAATTGCGCTGAGTTCCTGTTGTGTTGAGCCTATCCATGTCTTCATTTAGTCCAAGGTTGAGGTCACCGCCAAGAATGAGTGTGCAATCAAGGTGTTCAGAGAGTGCACTAAAAAATCCGTGGAAGAATGAGGGTTCATCAACATTTGGACCATATATACTTACAATACATAGTTTTTTGTTCAATATTGATAGTTTAATAATTAGAAATCTACCCTCTGGATCTATAACTGTATCGAGTACTGTAAAATTAACATTTTTATGTATTAAAATTGCTACTCCCCGTTGTCTAGAATTATAACAGGCTGCAAACACGTTAGGAAACTCAGGTGTTTTAAGTTCGTTTAAACCTGTGACAGGTTTGTGAGTTTCTTGTAATAAAACAACATCTGCCTGTAGTTTTTTAAGCTGGTTAAATATCTTTAACCTCTTTCCTCTGGTGCCAGCTCCATTTACATTCCATGTGACAAACCTCAGCATGCCCATAATTGTGTGTGTATGTCTAATGAAGTATGCTGGGTGTTTCGTTTAGACAGGTGGAGAGAATGTGGAAACATCCCTTGTTTGTAAATAGAAAGAGAAAAAGAAGTGTGGTGAGAGGCTCCATAAGTCTGACTATGTGTGTGAATATTCACTAATATGAACAAGCGTGGCTTGCTTATGTGTCCTGCAAGTCTGTGCGTGCTGTGAGGCTGTTGTGAATGTGCTGCCGTTGAGCTGATGTGTTTGCGTGATCGTGGTGTGAAAATATGGAGAAATAGAGGGTGTTGTTTGTAGGTGAGTGGGGAAGTAGGTGACCACAGCAGTGAAAGACAAGAGAAAGAAAGAAACCACATGAACTGTGAGCAACAACAAAAAAAAGGAAATGAAACGGAAACATTCCAATTAAAGCAATGACGGAGGGTGACGGTGTTATATCTGCTATGACATCATATTGATATTACTAGGTTAAACCCATGTTAAAGGAGAGAGTGTGAATGAATAAGAAAAGAGTGTAGCGGGTTCTTATCTGGAGTGCAGTTAATATAACCACGGTGTGGTGCCAGGGTCGCGGTAGAGCTGTCCGTCCACGTAGAGCCGGTCCACGGCGATGACAGCACGGGAGCCTTTCTGGATGAAGCTACGTCGAACTGGGAACAGGACCTTGCGTCGTTCCAGGATCTCTTTGGGGAACTGGTCGTTCACGCTGAAGTCCGTTCCTTTCAGCTCTCTGCCGCGACTCTTCACCTGTTCCTTTTGTTTGAATTGACCGAATTTGGCCACAATAGGCCGTGGTCTCCCGGTCCGCGACCGCACGCCCCCCAAGCGATGCACTCTATCGAAATCGATGTTCTTTACGATGTCCTCCGGCAGCTTCAGGTGGATTTTAATGAAGCTTTTCACCGTTGCCTCCGCGTCCTCTCCGGCAGTTTCTGGAATACCAGAAAACACAAGATTATCTCTCATGCTACGGGCTTGTAAATCGATAACGGATTCTTTTATTTTTTTATTTTCAATGTTTAGCTGGGTCACGTTATCGGTGAGAGATTTGACCGACTCCCGTAGCGTGGCATTTTCAGCAGCAAGCGTTTCCACCTGCTGCTGGCTGAATTCCAGGGATTCTCTCAGAGATTTAAATTCCCGGTGTAAGATCTCCACCAGGGCCAGCCTCGCATCGAAACTGGACAATCGCTTGTCGATTGACTCCAGGATGTCTGCGATGTCATTGCCGGCAGGCGATGTTGTACCGGGGGAGTCTGCCGGGCGATATCTCTTCGATGACAGCGTCTCAATTTTGGTCGGGGAGGATGTACTGTGGGCCTTCTTCATTACTAAATCTTGAAAACAGCGGTCGATGTAATCTTGGAGAGCGTCTAAACTCTCCCCGTTGTCATCCAGGGTGTTAAAGGTGATAGGATAGATGATGTTAAATATGACAATTGATTAGTATATTTGATAATACTGAAGCTTGAAAAACCTTTGTTAAACTCTATGCTACCATTTGCTTTTTTTTCTCCGCCGGAGATTTTTTCTCCGCCAAAATCTCCGGCGTCTGACGTCACCTACAACATGGGTCGCTTACCTTGTCCGTCACTTACCTGCGTCTCGTCTCCCAGAACTTCTTTTCTTTCTATTTCCAGAGCACCAGGATGTTTCCCCAGTATGGCCAGCTCATCTTGAAACCTCAGTTATGTTCTTTGTTTTTTCACCATTCTGTGATCCTGCTCCTTCTGATAGATATTAAGACAGGTAACTTCTACACAAACCTCATCAACTAATTTGAATACTTTAAACTCAATATAAAGTTAAACAAGGTTTGAAGATATTTCACGATTTTGCACATATACATCAGCACAATAGAAATAAAATTAAACAATCAAGAGTCAGCTGCAAAGAATCCACAAACATTAATGTGACTGTAAGATATAAACTTTGTCCTGTGCTTTTCAGGTCAGTCTGAGACAGTAACACCATCTCAAACAATAATCACATTAGTTGGTGAGGATGTCATCTTACCATGCCACCTAGAACCTCCATCAGGCGCTGTTTCTGAGATTCTGGAGTGGGGGAGACCTGACCTGGATCCCAGATTTGTCCATGTGTGGTACGAGGGCCAAAACCATCTGGTTAATCAAAACCCATCTTACAAAGGAAGGACATCACTGTCCACTGACAAACTGAAGCAGGGAGACCTTTCACTGAAACTCACTAGAGTCAAACACTCTGATAATGGCAGATACAGATGCTTTTTTCCCTCAGAGCACAAAGAATCTATCATTGAACTTCTTGTTGGTAAGTTGACATTTTTCAGTACACTGTGAGATACAAATTGATGACAAATTAAAGGAAAAACTTTAACACACAGTAAAGTGATCCTTACAAAGATGTCTCTTTATATGCCGTGGGGACCATTTGGCTGTATAGTTACATGAAACTGTTGCAGTTAATATAAAGCTGTTTTAAGTAATCAACTTTATCCAGTCCAGTCTTTGCTGGTTTTTTCCATTATTTTATCACACACCAGTCACTTTGTCCTTTACCAACTACAATGGTGCATATATTTTTTGATTTTTGCATTACCGGTATATGGCAGGAAATAAGAAGGTTGATCCTATGCAGGTTTTGAATATTTTTGAAAATAATTTATCTTAGTTTTCCATCTTCATCCTAATAGAGCTGTGTACACTATGACCTTGTGTGAAACTGGCAATAGCACCATGGCAGTTTCTTGAACTGTGACATTTTCTAGCAACAGTTCAACCTTTATTTTCCAGCTGGAAATAAACAATTTTCAGAAGTAAATTATTGTTAGAACATATAACTCTGCACAGTACGCTTGGAGGGAACCTTTATCCAAACTGATTAAACCATTTTTATTGCTGATATAATTGACCAGAAACACTGTGCTCTGTAAGAACACATTCTTCTCTTTGGCATCCTCAGGCTCTCTTTCATTACCAACAATATCAGGAATCAACATAAACACCAGCAGGGTGGTGTTACAGTGTGAGTCTGCAGGCTGGTATCCAGAGCCTGAGCTGCTGTGGTTGGACGGTGAGGGAAACCTCCTCTCTGCTGGACCTACAGAGACCCTCAGAGGTCCTGATGACCTCTACACTGTCAGCAGCAGAGTGACTGTGGAGAAGAGACACAAAAACAGCTTCACGTGCAGAGTTCAGCAAAGGGATATGAAACAGAGCAGAGAGACACACATACATGTTTCAGGTAAATTGTATTTCTTTTAATCTTTAGAAATATAAATAAAAGCAAAATTTGATTTTTTTTAAAATGCTATAGTTAATTGATTGCACTAAAAAGATCATTATCAAATCTTAAAACTGAAAAAAGATGTTTCCAAATGGACACAAGCAACAATATTTAAAAATCTCTATAATTTAAAAAGAACCCAGTGGAACATCTGACAGTGGATGTTTGGACATAATTGTTTGTTTTTTTTAAATACCAAAATACCTCTCTATGGAAGGGGTGTCTTTTTGTTTTGTTTTGTTTTTTCCACTCTGTGATCTGAAGACCCTATGTTATGTGTACCAGTTCAAGGATGACCCCAATCCAGAATGCTGAAGGCAGAAATCAAACTCGAACAGGTGCAGGGAAATCTGAAGAATATATAAAGTCCAAAACCAGAGAGTGGGTTAGGGAATACAGAACAAGAGAGCTCTGGGTAGGCCTGGAAGCACTGGGAATACAAAGCCTGGGAACACACAGCTAGCACGACACAACATTGAACAGATGGAGACAGACTGAACACTACAGACATACGGAGGTAGAGGGATGTGAAAAGAACACAACACACAGAATACAGCAGTTACCAAAATAAAACTAAATATAGCTAAATGTGCAGACAAACATACAAAGACAAGACTGGACAGAATGGGAACACAAAAAAGACTAAATAAGACTAAATAAGCCCAAGGCTCTCCAAAATTTAACTTAACATGAAATAACAAAACCATACAGAAATTATAATTATATAATGCATCAGGCAATAAACAAGACATGCAATACACGTAGGAAACTAGGAAAACCATCACTGCATTAAAAATTGTTGTTAATCTGTAGTGAAAAGGATCAAGAAAAAAACACTTTTCTAGTCTATTTGAGCACTCAGAGCTCCTTTTACTACTAGGCTCATTCACCCAAACACACTTTCATGCAAACAATTTTTTAAAATGCAACAAAGCACTTTGTTTCACACTTGCACACATGCTCACACTCCTAATGGGTGGAGGCAAAAAGGACACTTTGACATGTAGACTGGAGTAGCCAGGGATTGAGCAACCAACACTGTGATTGGTAGACGACCCTCCTAAGTCTCAGTTGCCCCAATTCGTATGTTCGTTAAGAATATGAAAAATATATTTTTTTAATTTCAAATCTACAGGAAACAACCTCCTCTGATTCCATACACTTATACAATTGCTTCTAGCATCATTTTTATTAACTCAGATATGAAAGACAAGAAATGTTTTTTTCTCTTATTTGATTTTTTAGACATTATTTATAGAGTCCCAGAATTTTGGGGGAAAAGATTTTTGTATAAATGTAATTCCCTTGTCTTTTTCATTTCAGGTGATTGTGTTGCAGTTCCACATTTTCCTGCTGACCGTGTCAGCATTATCTTAGCAATTTGTTTCATATTAACTGCAGCAGCTATTTCTGTGTGGAAATGGAAACAAAACAGATCTAAAGGTATCTAACTCTGGTAACTCTTAACAATTTAATGTGAATAAGCATTAGTGACCTTTACAGTGTACCTACTGTATCATGATAGATGGCATTCATTTAAAAAGCCCCTGATCCTAGACGCATGGCCCAGAATCTATAGCAATGAAATGTCAAAAAAAATCTGTTTTGTTGAAGGGTAGTTTCTAATATTCTTTATTTAATGTCCATTATCGTCCTTCAAACCATATTAGAAATGTTTTAATTAAATTATGTGACACATTTTTTTCTGCCAATTTCAACAAAATAACTATTTATGCGTTTACACAGAAAGAAAGAGACAGAAAGTAGAAGAGCTGCTCATGGCAGAAAGCAAGAAGTCTGAAGAATTACAGAAGAAAGATGAAGAACTGAAAGACTTGGGGGAGCTGATTAATATACTGATGAAACAACAGATTGACCTGAAAGAAGTGAAAAAAGAACTCGGAGATCAAAGCAATACATTTGCATCTGAGGTGGAGAACCTGGGCAAGCAGTTTCTGGAAGTGGATAAGAACACAGAAAAGGACAGAGCAAAGGGATACATGGATCTGAAAAGCATTATAACTAAAAGCAAAAACAGATTACCACAGCAAAGAGCAGCATATGGAGAGATGGAAACAAACATTGAAAGACATCTGATTAGGACGCAGCAAGCATGTAATAAAATGAGAAACATAAAAACAATAGCAGAGAAACAGAAGGAAAACATAATTTTGCAACTGTCAGAGATAAAGAAACAGAAAGAAACTATTCATAAGAAATCAAATTTAGAGTCAAACCAGGAAACCTTAAACATTTAAATACAACATATACAACTACTTAAAAAAAACAACTCAGGTGCTAAAACAAACACACACACATATATTTTAGATGTACTGTATATTAACCTGACAATATTTTTTATTTGAGTAGAGTTAAATAAGATGAATGCAACTTTACATGTGGGGTTTTTCAAATACATGAAGGTAAAGTTTGAGCTTTCTTTTTTTTCAGCTTGTTTGCTTAAATCTCTAGCAAGAGCCATTTGCTCTTTTGGTGAAAAGGCTTAACTGAATAAAAAAATTAATATCTTTTTGCATTTTTCTGATGACATTTTCTGAAGGCAGTTATTTATTTATTTATTTAAAAACTGTGCTGTAATAGAGAAGAAATCAAAGTTATTATCTTGTCCAGATAAGATCTCATTTATTTCTGTGCTGCAGTTCAGCCATTCAGTCATAACTCAACACATAATGCACATCACATTACATCAAAAGGTTCTTCAAAAAATAAAACTATACATTTCATAAACAAAACAAATAAAGTTACATACTATAAAGTATTCTGGCAACCGTCAGTGCTACCTCTGGGCCTTCTTGTTAATAAACGAGTAAGCTGCTGATAAAATGAGAATAGCCTGTATCCCTTTATTGGGTGAGAAAATCATGACATATAATTTTCTTAGGTCAGATGGAAAAGATATCTGATCCTTAAATGGCTGAATGGGCCTAACAGAGCATGATACAGATGTATAACATGCTTATAAAATACGATGTAATGCAGCAGATGAACTTATCACAAAATATATAAAACATATAAACAGCAATATGAAACAAACACATAGATAAAGCAGTAATATTTCATGTTTAACTGAAGAAACATAAAACTGAAGTTAATATGCTTGACGTTTATTTTCAGGGATATTTTGGTGCGAGTGCTTACACACTTTAACTTTTTGAATGTATACCTTTTCACTGCCCAGTGCTAATTTATTTATTTAACCATTGCTAATTATTTTAAACTTTTCTAACAGCCTTCATCAAGAAAGAGCAGTCTGTGTCTTCACCTCCGCTCTTCTATATATCTCTGAGCTGGCACTTCTTCCTCTCCTCTTCCTCACACTGTTGAATTTGTCCTGGTGTATCATCAAGAGTAGAAAAACCTTGTGTCTGGGCACCTCTCGCCTTGATGGATTTCTCAGTCTCTCTTGACTCTGGACACACAATCCTAAGGCAAAGTAAACCAACCATGGCACTTAACAAAAAATAGCAAAAGTTACAGTGGTCCTGAGAGGCCAAAAGGAGTGCAACTTAAGAAAACACCATCAAATTAAAAACACCATAAAACACAACAGAAATCGAAAAAAGATTACAAAGAAAGAAAACAAATAGAAAAATGCAGCAAAAGCTAAAAGAATAAACAAATCAGTCACTAACTTGACAAACCTGATGCGGAAGTGTGGTGGTGGATAATTTTTTTGCAAAAATGGCTGAACGCTCAAACAGCATGACGAAGACTAATGTCAGGGTTTCTGGGTTGTGACCCAGTGCTTTCAGTTCATTCATGTTCACTGTTTATTTTCCACATGTTCTACTTCCTATGTGTCAGATTATGTTCAGCTGTGTTCTCATCGTCAGTCAGTCCGTCAAATAGAACTCACGTTCTACTTGCTTTAAAAGCCTCTACTTTAGAATGCACACTGTTCATGCTGTCTAAACACTGGCAGGAAGCTGTGGAGGACAGGAGGGCCATGATGCTCAGCTGAATATCACTTTTACGGTCCTCCACAAACATCAGGATCATTTACACTAATGATAATGTTAGTTCAGTTATTTTGCTGCCTAATCTGGTTCTATCGGTGGTGTTGAGCTAAATGGACGTTTTTTATAAGGCGAAACGAGCAGAAAAATAGTAGTTTATTCGGATTAAACCTGTGTTCTAATCCTACATCTTAGGACACATGTGATTTCCATGTGTAAAAACTGCAGGTGTCCAGAGTCAAGACAGACTGAGAAATCCACTGCTGCATGATGTTATCTTATAGATATATTTCTCTTTTTCTTTTATTATAAAAACAAGTTTTATTTTTATTTATTGCATTTAGAGGGCAGGTGACCTCTAAAGGTCCTCTAAATTGGAACTCTAAATTGCATTCTATATATATTCTAATGTCTTAAGCCACAGTTATATCTGTCACACTGCATGTCTACTTCAGGTTAAGCGAACATCCAACGGTTATATTCACAATAACCACAGTATCTACCAGCATATAAAGTAAAACTGTATTGTGGTATAACTGCTAAACTATAATAAACCACTACCTTAAAAAACAAAAATTGAAGCTCTAATAGGAAGGCAAATATAAGTTTGAAATGTTGAAACATTTTAAGAATAGTAATTCTAAATGTTTGTTTCTTTTCAAGGTTTCTTTTTTGTTTGTTTTAGTCTTGATATGTCATAAATTCATAAATATATCTGACAAATATGCTGTTTTCTATATTCCATTGTATAAACTGAATCTGAAAATGTATTTTTATTATGTTTCTAATTAATACATGTACATGTCTTCTAAATGTATAATTAATAGATCCACATAATACAGGTACAAATAAAGAGACACATGGGCTAAAAAATAAGTTTATACAGGACAGTGTATTACATGCCCAATATAAGAAAACTGGCCATAGAAGTTACAAAAAGTCACATGTATTGTAACTGAAATCAAAGAGTCAAACATAAATGCAGCTGCCAGTATAATATATGAAGATAACACCTAATAACACCAATAGCAATTAACATAATAAAAATTACTCTGTGCTTTAGTTACATAGCACTTAAAGTTGACCTTTGCAAATTGGGTTTACTATAATATTCACTTATTATTTATTGGACTCTGTTAAGTGCATGCCCTGCCTTTTGTATGCAAGAGTCAGAAAGATTTTAAAATTAAAAACAAATGCTAAATAATTATCGAATACCTTTTAACTAAAACACACATGGCTTTGTTATGTTTTGCTACGGTGGAATTTTAGATAAACTTAATCTTTAATCACTTCTTTCCTATTTCTTTTTTTTTTCCATGTCAGACATCTGCCAGTAAACATGTTCACCTCAAGAGAGCTGCACTTGTAATAGCAGCTGACAACAGTGTCCGTATTGAAAAGTGATAGCATGCAGTGTCTTATAAAAAACATCTCTGATGAGGTATTAACAAATAGAGGGAGAACAAGGTTGTTTAACAACAACAAAAATAAATGTTGTAAGATACACGTAGCTCTTACTTCTAAGCTGATGGCTTAAGAGCAACGAATCTTGAATAGATGAAAGTAAATGCTAAAGCAACATGAAAAGCATCAAAATCAGAAATCTATTCAACCATCACTTGGATGGATCATTTCAGAATGGTTTAGAAGTGCATCATAGTGCAGAATCAGCACTTTTAATCATGTTCAGTGATCTTTTATTAATTGTAGATTCCTACTTCAAAGGTGATCTTGACCCTCTGAAAAACACATTTGGTAATAAGCGTGGTGGGTGGTTTTTGACAATATCTTTACATTTAAGAAAGAAAATGCTGATGTCAGAGCTAGTTTTTACCCACTGAGGCACTTAGGATAAAACATAAAATCCAAATACCTGTGCGTTTGGATTTGATTGTAATATTTTATTTGTTTCAGTCATTAAATTGCTTCTGGTTGTACCAAGAAGTTAAAGAAAAGAGGAATTTGTATCTTTGTTCTAGCTTTGGAACAGCCTGGCCTCCTCTTAGGACCTCACCAACACTCAGTAACACTTTTCAAAACCTATTTCAACACTAATTTTCCTTTCCTTCCTTCCTAAATTTGCCTTCACATTTCTTTTTAGTTTTTTCTTGTGGTTATGTGTATTGTGTTGTTATTATTGCTTTCATGATATAGTTTAACAGTATTTTGGTCAGTATTGTTTTTTTGTGCTTATAAATGAACTGACTTGACTTGGCACTGGATATTTTAATTTAATGTGATTTGTTTTATTCATTGTCAATTCATAACAATCATCATCTAGAGGAGCTTTCTTACTAATTGCACTTCCCCAGCAAGTGGGGTACACACTGAATAGGTTCGTGTCTATTTCAGCACTAATATAATGCACTTTGTGTCCCATTGTCAGTGAACAATCAAGCAAATCAAAAATATAAATATATGTCAAATACAGAACACTATAAATTATGATATCATGATTATCATCATATTTTAAGATATATATTTTTCTATAAGTTATAGAGAAATATATAGTATTCCGATATGGTTTTCCTAAATAAAGTAACAATAATAATAATAATAATAATAATAATAATAATAAAATGTAAAATGAGTACCTCATTTCTTTTTCTGTTTTGTCTCATTGTTGTAGGTATCCATTTGTAGATGAGTTACCTGAACATTTTTATACACTGAAACAGATAAAAAAGTTTTGAAATAAGTAGTGTGTGGTGACAGAAAGATAACTTACTCATTAGTCTATTTGAAAGAAATTCTCACATAAAAAAAAACTCACTCTTGGTGATACTGTGTTACAGCTTCCTAATTTTACAATTAGTTCACTGAGACTCAAAACTATGCAGGAGAGATGAGTGTAAGATTATTATATTTTTACTTAAGTTCTATTTGAGTTCTATAAACATAAACACTCTTACAAACACTTTTACAATACTCACCAAAAAGACTCAAAAACAACACAAACTTCAACAATACCTACTGCACAATCATCTCACTTTACCGCAATTGCACATGACCACGTTGTATTGTCTGTTGTTCTGTCTGTGTTTATTGTACATAGATATAGTTAGTGGCAGTATCTTTTTATTGTTTTAATTTTACTTAAATTTAGCAAGTTGTTATTTATGTCACAGTCCTGGGTCTCCTGACCCAGCGTTTTTAGTTCTTTGTGGTTTTTGTATTATTGTACTTGTGTGTGTGATTTATTCTATGGCTTCTAGTTTTGATCCCTTGCCCTTCATGTCTCTCTGTGTCCCCTCTGTTCTGTGTAATTGTGTGTCTTTGCATGTTTGAGTTTCTTGTTTTCTGTCACTCTGCATTGTGCATTATGTTCTCATGGTTGTTTTTTTGTTACTCCCTCTAGTCTAGTTTCTTGTGTTCCAAGCTGAGTATTTCCCTGTGTATTTTGGTTCTTAGACCTCTGCCTTATGGTTTATGTCTCTGTGTTTCTTAGTTGCTGTCTCCACTGTGTCAAGTTCGCGTCTCTGTGTGATACTTCCTGTTTTACTTTGAAGGTCCGTGTCTTATGTGAATGCGTCCTGCTTTGCTTGTCTCGTCAGTCCTGATTTCTCCCAGCTGTGCCCTCCTTCTGTGTCTCATTCCCCTCGTTACTTCCCAGTGTATTTAAACCCTGTGTTTCTCTGAGTCAGTGTCGTGTCGTCCCTCTTGCTGTGTGGATCTCCCTGTGAGTTTTAGTTCATTGTGTCCCAGTTTAGCTTAGTTTACTTCGTATGCTCGTTTTTCTGTGACCAGCAAATAAATCTGTGATTTTGAGTTTATTCCCTGAGTCTGTGAATCCTGCATTTTGGGTCCAACTCCTGCCTGCCGCACAGCGATTCATGACAATTTATTTGTCATTTCTAGTTTAATATATCTAGTTTCTAGATATATTTTCAGTGTTGAGAAGGTTACTTTTAAAATGTATTCCACTACAGATTGCAGAATACATGCTCCAAAATGTATTTTGTAACGTATTCCGTTACTCAATGAGAGTAACATATTCTGAAAACTTTGGATTACTTAATATATTATCATGCTTTTTACAACTACATGAATTTCATATTGCTGTGTGATTTATTACTATTACTGAAGGATACTCGCTATACCAATACCAACTAGATCTTTAAATCTTAATATAAAATGAGTAACAGTAGGGTGGACATTATGTAAGGCTACTCTTTTTGCAGCGATCTCGTATAGAAATCTATTCGGCATATATATAAAACAGGTCCGCGGCTCTGAACCGTAGTAAAGGGACCTCTGGTTAATACATTGGGTTCCGTGTCGGGCTCGTAGCCACAAACTAGCTTTACTTTGTTGTGTGGGTCAACTTTGCTAGTGAGAGACAGAGAGAGGCGTTTAAAGGCTGCTCCAACGGAACTTATTGTTTCGGAGGAAAACACGAACACATTGTACAGTCGAGTCTTAATAGCTTACTTACAACTGGACTTCACTGCCCATGAGGCTACATTCTTTAAGGCTATGCCTGTAACACTCTGCCGATTGCCTTCATATTAAATAATAATAATAAAAAAAATAAATTCTTCACATCATTATGCGGGCCGCAAGTAGGGGTGACATGGGCCGCGAGATTCAGACATTAGGTATTAGAGGCTCTTAATGCATGTTTTGTTTGCGTTTCCACCAGCGTGGAATTACCAAAAATAGAGAGGGCATAGCCTAGCATATGAAACAAGAAAAGACCGCCATGTAATCCCTTTATTTCAACAAAGTAACTGTATTCTGAATACCACCTTTTTAAACTGAATAGATTTACTCATATTTTGTATTTTAAATACGTAACGTAATGTATTCCCCAACACTGTCTATTTTTTATATTCTCATAAATGCAAAATGGGGGGTTTGTGGTGAAATGGCATTTTGGTACGCTGTATACTGTGACAATAAAGACCTTTAATCTTGAATTTATAAACTACTCACCTGTTACTGACATGACAGCAAAAGAGCTTGCTACTAGGTGGAACAAAATAAAATAAAAAGAAGAACAATAAATAAAAAGTTAAAGAACAAACAGGAAACTGGCACATCTTGCTGAATTTTAGAATCAAAAATTAGTAACCAGTAATTTGAAGACATTTCACCTCTCATCCAAGAAGCTTCTTCAGTTCTAAGGTCAAATGGTGGAGAGTCCCAGATATAAACCTAGTGGGAGTTTCCCCCCACAGAGGGACAAAAGGACCCCCTGATGATCCTCTAATCGCCTGAGCCAAGGTGTGAAACTGGGTGTGGGTCCCAATCAGCCAGAGTTTCGGGTGAGTTCATTGTGAAACCTGGCCCCACCTTATCATGCGAATTCCTGAGGTCAGATGGCCCAGGATGTGAGTGGGCGTTAAGGCGTCTGGGGAGGATCTCAAAACTGGATTATAGATGGCAGAGAGTTGGTGTCGTAAACCCCGCCTCTGTTCAAAGATGGTCGCTCACAGTGGACATAGATGCTTCTTTCACTCCTCTTTCAAACCATCTGTCCTCTCTGTCCAAAATGTGAACATTGGCATCCTCGAAAGAGTGTCCTTTATCCTTAAGATGCAGATGGACTGCTGAGTCTTGTCCTGTGGAGGTGGCTCTTCTATGTTGTGCCACAAGCGCATGGCAACTCTCTGCCATCTATAATCCAGTTTTGAGATCCCTTCCCAGATACCTTAACGCCCACTCACATCGATGCTGCATTTGTAGAATCCTTCATGAGACTTCATAACTCTTGGAATAGTCATCTCACCTCTATATCCAGTCTCAATAAAATCACCATCTTTAAAGAAATTAGCTGTAAATTTGGAGAAAGTTCCTTTTCTTCTACAGTGGATTGTGACATTGTCTCCCTCCATCACTGGAAGACCAGGAAACTCCAGGAAAACGTCACCACCTTAACAACAAGAAGAAAAGGTATAAGTGGGAATTAATATTAAACTCCTGTGAACTCGCTGTATGTAATTAAAGCCTCTTCCACATATGGAACACGTGGAAGATACACTTGGGGATAAAAAACACAAAGTAACATACATTAACATACAGCTACTGCTAATCATTCTTCTACTAACTGCTGGATCAGTAATATCTAGGTTTTGTCATGGTTGGCTGTGTGGCAGGCAAGCAGAAGTGGTGGACCCAAAATTGCAGGACTCTTGGAGATGGGAATAAACTGAAAACGCAGCTTTATTGCTGAAGGAATGATTCACGAAATAAAACTTAAAAAACAAAACTCTAAACCGAGGTGCTGGAGGACAGGACATTACAAACACACAGCAAGTTGAGGGTACGACGCGACACCGACACAGAAACACAGGGCTTAAATACACAGATGGCAGTAATCAAGGGATGAGAGACAGGAGGGGAACACACCTGGGAGAAATCACAGCTGACGAGACAGGGGAAACGTAACTGAGCACACTCACATATGACACAGACCTTCACAGGAAACTCAGACACATGAAACCAGACAAGACATTGAACTAAACAGACAGATTCACAAACAGACGGGGTGACACCATAGACAGACAGAGATACAGACGCAGACTCAGAGGCAGACCGAATATAACACGTAGAACTCAAAAACAATAATAATAATCATGATAATAAATTGGAAAATGATAATAATAAACTTAAAGCGCTGGGTCACCGACCCAGGACCATGACAGGTTTACCCCAGGAACTTGAGTACCAAATAGTGAAGAATGAAAACCTTTATTTAAAATTTTGTCTGATGATATGATGTTAGCCCTAAATGGGAAAGAATGCTTACATGATGAGGATTTTGGAGTTGTGTTGAAAGACTCTGCAAAAACGATCAAAAGCCCACTATTTCCAGCACCTTCAGATAGCTCTTCAGCTCCCTCCATAGCTTCGTTTGCCTCAATAACTGCATGTGGTAACATGTCGTGGCTCACTGCTCCACCTGGACCTAGAGATGACCCTACATTTTCCTCCTTCCTTTGCTTGTACTGGCTTTTCTTTCTGACTCTCCCTGTTTCAAATTCAGCTGAGCTGGATGTTTCTGGATGGAAACCCTATGAACACATTCAGCCAAGATATACTTTTTGCAGGGTGCACTGTGAAAATATCCATATTTATGACAATGATAAGAAATTAATTGGTCTGTTCAAGATGAAGCCATGGTTTTACCTGTTCTGCAACACTTTGTGAGGGTTTCAGGAAGTTCATCTGCAGAATAAGATGCATATTATATACTGTAACTGTGCAATGACCAAGCATAGTAAACAAGTGTGTAAAGGTTGGAAATGTAATGCAAACAAAAAAGAAGTCAATTTTAATGATTTAGTTAGATGCCCAGGCATTCACCTAAACTGCAACTTTCATCACCACCCACTTTAGTTACAGGGTCTTCATCTGTAAAATAACACATTAATTGCAATATATCTGAATGCCCAACATGGTCAGTGTACCATGTTCAATCTTAACATCCAAAAATATTCAATTTGGTTTGGGCAGGCACACAGCTGAGATGGAACTTTGATCATCCAAACACACGACCTCTGTACAAAAAGTAAAATTATTTCATACCATACAAATTCGAGTGCTAGACAGTAGTTAATAGTAATATTGATCACTTTGTTACCCAGTTGTCTTCGCCCGATGTATAGTGTTCTTTTCCACAGATGTGTAATATCAGAAACAGTTCTGTATTCTTTGTGGAACTCCTCCTTACTCCACCTGGTCCCGTCAGAATGGCAAAGAGTGAACTCACTCCCCTCAGTACGCTCTGGCCAGAAGCGTTCTTTGCCTATGGTAATTAAATCATCATAGGTTTCATGGCCTTGCAGAATGATTCGAGGTGGAGCTTCATCCATTATTAACTTCTGGTACCGTCCACACTTTCTATGACTTCTTGGCTTCCACTCCATGGGAGCCAGTCTGACCTAGCATCAAGGAAAAAAAGGGAAATTTATGAAAAAATATGCCTTTTTAGAAAGTTATTTTTTAATATATCGCTGATAGTCATACACGTAGCTTCACTTTTTAACTATCCTTCAATAATGATTTATCATGGTCCAAACGTTTATCATTCAATGGAAACTGCCTTTTCTTTACTTGAGGCTGTAGTAGTTTCTTGGCTTTACCAAAGGCCTCTGCTGCACCTGTAATGGATGAAGCTGAAAGTTAATCAAACTGATCCACAGCGAGTTCTATATTCCAAGTGATCTTAAAGCAAAATAATTGCGGTTTTCTTACTGAGAAATTTATTGCCACGTGTTGAAGTAGTGTCATCTGCAATATAAATAGGGCAGTGATGTGAAACATGTGGTTTATAGAATTCTACTACAATCACAGACTACTGCACAGTCATCTGTTTTCAAAATGTACTGCATCTATTAATAAAGTGGTTAGTCAATCATAACCTGCTAAGCATATCATGTTAAATAAAGGAGATTATTTTACATGTTCTTCAAAAGTATCAAAACCTACCTGATTTTTCTGCTGTCAGGAGCTTTTTTACATTGTTATCAAAGCCTTTTTGGGTAATCTCACCTTCAAATAAAATTTTAAAAGGGTAAGTAGTTATAGATTGACGGTAGGAGCCAGATCCTACATGACTATCTAACTTTTAAATTGCAATAAAGTCTTTTAATTTTGTGAAAAATCTATCTTTTGCCTTTTTTTAAAAAAATCGGGCACTCCGACTATATCATAAAGTAATAACTATATATGTCTGTTAACATGCATATTAATTAAGAGAAGTAAATAGGAATACCATACAATGTTAAATAATTAAAGCACGATATTGTCAGGGTTCTTTGCAGTTTAAAAAATGAACTTGCAAGCATTACAAAAACATTTAATAAAGTGTTTGATTACCATTTTCAAGGTCTTTTTTCAGCTGCTCGTAAGCTTTCAGCTTGTCCATTTGCTGAAATGTATACAAAACAATTACTGAACAGTTTAAATTTAAATCACGTTTCACCACTGTCGCTAGCTAGAATGAATTAGCCAGAAAAAAATAGTACTGATTTGGTTTCGTACAAAACTAGCTTTCCTTCTCTGATATGTAACTTTCACAACATAACCACAACTTAATATAACACAACTGTGGCAAAAATATGAACAAAAGGGAGAAAAAGTTAAACTTACTTTGTGTCGTTAGGAGCCTGAACCGCGGTAAAACTCCGGTGAGGTCAATGACCTTACGCTCTCCCACTGTCACACGTTGATGACGTATTTGGAAATCAATTCGGGTGGGACATGACAACAGCGCCACCTGCAGGAAGATTTTCTCTCTGTCTGGTACCGTGTGTTCTGATACCTGACAACCTTTTTCCTGACAACTGAGACCTGACAATTTTTTTGTCTGATACCTGACAGCTTTTTTCTTGAGACCTGACGATGTCCTAAAATGTACACCGTACGGATGACTTATTCATCAAACCTCAACTTACCAGCGTTTTGAGAAAAATAGCCGTTCTTAACTTCAGCTGTGATCAACAACAATGAATACCAAACTGCAGAAACAAAAAAGCAATGTGTTAGATACTATTGACTTGAAAAATTACCCATACATGATACAGATGTAGCAACATTCATTATATATACTGTATTTATACTTGGGAGAAAATAAATAAATGACAATGGAATAAAAAATCTTTTAATTGCATCTCTTATAAATTAAATTTAACCAATATATCTTAAAAGCAATTATTTTGTGTCACCATTCATTTCTGACTATCTACATTTATGTGACTTGGTGTTTTATGGCTTTTATAGAACTTTAGTATAAATCAGTTAGAAAACTTTCCTCAATAAAAAAAGATACAGTAAGTACTATTTTATAGAGTTGGTTAGACTTAAGAGTATAAACCTAAGGAAAACTCACTGAGTCTGATGCACAAATATGCCACCTCCATGTTAGGGAGTTAACTTCCTCCTGACTGACTGAACATTAGACTGACTACACATTTACAAATGTGTAGGTGGAGACCTTCCCTTTTCTGTGAGAAATGGCTGCGGCACTATGATCATTTCATATGCCTTATATATCTAATTATCTGTAAATTTACAGGTAATATTAGTAATAATAATAATAATAATGGATTGGATTTATATAGCGCTTTTCAAAGCACCCAAAGCGCTTTACAATGCCACTATTCATTCACTTTCAAATTCACACACTGGTGGAGGCAGCTACGGTTGTAGCCACAGCTGCCCTGGGGCAGACTGACAGAAGCGAGGCTGCCATATCGCGCCATCGGCCCCTCACCAGTAGGCGGCAGGGTAAAGTGTCTTGCCCAAGGACACAACGACCAGGGCAGAGAGCCAGGGGATTGAACCGGCGACCTTTCGGTTACAGATACGCGTCCCAACCCCCTGAGCCACAGTCGCCCCAATAACCAGAGAAGTAGCAACACTTAACCCTGATGCACCCGCCAGGGGGAGAGCGGCGGGGTCGGGGGATGCGGGTCCCCCGCGGAGGGAGGGAGGGAGGAGGTTGGGGTCGCGAGATCCCCCGAGGGGATGGGATGGGATGGGATGGGAGGGCGGGGTCGGGGGATGCGGGTCCCCCGCGGAGGGAGGGAGGAGGTTGGGGTCGCGAGATCCCCCCCGAGGGGATGGGATGGGGATGGGATGGGATGGGAGGGGATTGGATGGGATGGCGGGCCCGGGGGGGGGGGGGGATGCGGGTCCCCCGCCGAGGGAGGGAGGGAGGAGGTTGGGGTCGCGAGATCCCCCCCCGAGGGGATGGGATGGGGATGGGATGGGATTGGAGAGAGAGAGAGAGAGAGAGAGAGCGAGCGAGAGAGAGAGAGAGAGAGAGAGAGAGAGAGGCGTGAGTTTGACAGAGACCACACGTGCAAGCGTGGACGATAAAGTCTTGTAAAAGGTGGTCGAGAAACACCCCGGCGAAAGCACAGCGCGTCGCGCGGCGAGATGATAAGAGCGTGGATGGCGGGTACTAAGCGTGTCGGGGTTACAGGTTACAGAGGTTACAGAGGCAGTGTCCGGGCGCGTGCTGTACAACAGCAACAACAACAACAACGGCGACAAGGTGCCAACGCGAAAGAAGAAGACGAAGAAGACAATGTCACGCACTAGACCGTGGGAGCCAAAGAGCACTAAGGTCGGTACAGGCGGATCGCAATCGCCAGCGGTGTACTCCTCCTCCTTCTCCCGCTCACCATCACCGTCGCCATCGCCATCGCATTTGGCGTATGCTGCGTGGTCGGCTCCGGTGGCTCCGTTGTTGCGACCGGCCACGTTTCGCTATCGAGGGCTAGGGGTCGAGGAAGACCAAGAGCAGCGGCGGCAGCAGCAGCAGCAGCTACAGGAGAACTTGGAGGAGGACGAGAGCGAGGAAGAGGAGCAAGAGGCCGAGGGGGACGACAACGACGACCCGACGGCCCGAACGCTCGCAGACGACGAGGAGGAGAGCCACTCGGAGGATCAGGAGGACGAAAACGATGGGGTGGCAGACCATAGGTATTTCGGGGAAGAGGATCGCGGTTACGAAATGGCGTCGCAACTCTGCCAGGATGGCGGCTCGCAAGGCGAGTCGAACCGCCGAGAGGGAGAAGAAGAAGAAGCAGGCGCCGACCCACCGGGGCGGGGGACTCGGGAGATTTGGCAAGAGGACGACGCCGGCCACGCTGCAGGTGGCGTTCATGATCCTGGGCGCGATCGCGGCCGCGGCGCTGTCGGTGAAACTCGCGACGCGGATGTAGCCGACGATTACGACTACGACGATGACGAAGAAGACAAAGACTATGAAGAAGAAGAAGAAGAAGAAGAAGAAGACGTCCTCGCCGATGATGATGATGATGATGAAGAAGAAGAAAAAGAAGAAGACAAAGACTATGAAGAAGAAGAAGAAGACGTCCTCGCCAATGATGATGATGATGAAGAAGAAGAAGAAGAAGAAGAAGACGTCCTCGCCGATGATGATGATGATGAAGAAGAAGAAGAAGAAGACGTACTCGCTGATGATTATAACGATGACGATGAAGAAGACAAAGACTATGAAGAAGAAGAAGAAGAATTAGAAGAAGAAGAATTAGAATTAGAAGAAGAAGAAGAAGAAGAAGAAGAATTAGAATTAGAAGAAGAAGACGACGACCTCGACCCACCGGGACGAGGCCCCACCGAAGAGGCCGTGGCGGCGGCGCGAGACGAGGCCTCCGCGTTCATGGCCTACTTCCCGCCGGAGATAGAGGACTCGGTGATCGCCATGACCAACCTGGAAGCGGGCAGGCGCAGGCCCGCCATCGACGGATGGAAGCCCATGGGCCGCGTCGAGTTCCGAGCCTACGTGGGGCTGCTCGTGCTCACCGGCGTG